>NW_026875202.1:0-102786 GCF_032173495.1 Musca vetustissima
ACTTCATGTAAAATTTTAATTTTAAGGGGACCCCCCCATTCTCGGGGTCAAAAATTTTGTTGATATAATTCGAATCTACACTAATTTTCAAATGAAAATCTCAAGAACTCGTGAAGATATAGCCGATTTATTGTGTCAGCATCAAGTGACGGCTGAATGGCTTCTCAAACTTTAAACGCGTTTTTCTCTAAACATTTTTTTTGCGAATGGCGGACACGATAACTCAAAAACTAATAACCCAATCGATTTTAAATTTTTACACGTTTCTCTGTGAGTGTATAGCTATCGTATGAACTAGGATAAAGCCAATCGGTGAAGATCTTCCTTATTTTTTAACTTGGGCTTTGGTAAAAAATCGTCGATTTTCCAAAAATATTTTTTCAAAGGTCCACCATTTTGTTAATTTTAGAGCGAAGTCAATAATCCTAGTTCATACGAGAGCCAGACATGTACTCTTTCTAACACCGTTGGAATTTTCAGATTCCGATGTTCCAGTGAGGAGTTATCGTGCCCGCCATCAAAAATAAGGACTTGCAACAAAACAACAACAAAATTTTTTTGTAAATTATTTTTCTTCTATTTTAAATCTTCAATTATATATGTGTGAAGTTACAAACCTTAACAAGCATTGGTATTGATTTACCAGCCAATTGAAGAATGGGGGGGGGGGGAGTGTTTACCTTAATGTAATAGTAATACTTTACAATATCATAACACATAAACACCTTTAAATATTTAACTCCTACGCCCGAGTACATACAACAACATAATTGTTATAAATTTAAAGGTCAACTACTCCTCTTGGATATAGTGTCAACATTTATATCATTTATCACACAAAAGTCAGGGTCCATGCTAAATATTGACCGATCCTCATCAAAGCATGCATGCCTTTTCTTTGGCATGATCGTTTATCCATGTAAAATTTCGGAGGAAGATTTCGGCCTCTGGAGCGACCAGAAAAACCGACAAAAATTAAGTATTTGGTCCATTTCATTTGGCAGAACAGGTCCAACATGCAAAATTTCATGATTATTGATCCATAACTATGGCCTGTGTCGTATTTACAAATTATAATGGACGGACGGACACACATGTCTAGATCGACTCAGCTACGATCGGTATACTTAAATATGGGTATAGGACCAATATATACTCGAAATCGATTAAAATAGTTTTTATCTGAGGTTTCAAGCACCAAAAACGGCAAAGGCTGAAAAGTGAAGGACCTAACAACATAACCTCAAAATATACTTTTGGGTATTTATACCCTTTACCACACTGTGGTATAGGGTATTATGTCTTTGTGCATATATTTGTAACAGGCAAAAAGAAACGAGTTAGACACGTGGTTCTTTTTGAGAATTTTTATGCATATTCTCACATTCACTTTCTGACACTGCTCACTTATTTGACCCAAGGAAGAACCTTATTGAAATTGGAGAAAAATCGGTTCAGATTAAGATATAGCTCCCATATCTATTTTCGTACGATTTTATCTAATAGGACCGTACTGAATTAGGTCCATATTGATGTGTAAGAAGTTTTGTGGAAATCGGTTCAGATTTAGATATAGCTCCCATATATCGTTTCGTCCAATTTTTGGTCATTGGTGCAGCAAATCCTAAGGAATGTCCGTTTGATACAACATTTTTCACAGCCTTTTGAAATAAGTACATATTGATGTGTATGAAGTTTTATGGATATCCATTAAAATTTAGAAATAACTCTCATATATAGTTTCGTCCGATTTTTTTCTAAATGGTGCACCAAACTCCTAATATGTGTCCGATCCAAACAAAATTTTGCACAGCATACAGACTTAACTCCAGTTCTATATCCGTGAAGTTTTTTTTTTGTTTGAAATTGGTTTAGATTTAGATATAGCTCCTATATACAGTTTAGTACGTGTTTATGTTAATGGTGCACCAAACTCCCAAGAATTGTCCGATTAATACAAAATGTTGCACAGTCTATTGAAATAGGTCCATATTGATATGCACAACGCACTGAAATAGGTCCATAATGATGTATGCGAAGTTTTATTGAAAGCGGTTCAGACTTAGATATAGCTCCCATATATATTTCCTCCGATTTTATATAAATAGTGTTCCAAACTCCCGTACTGAATTGAGTCCAGTTTAATGTCTATGGATTTTTTAATCGGTTCAGATTTACACAGCTTCCACATACAGTTTTGATAAACTCGGATCAGATTTAGATACAGTTCCCATATATATTTTCGTCTTATGAGCCTACGTCTGTTCGATATAAACGAAATAAAATTGTGGACAGCGCGCTGTGCTGCTACGTAGCAATTGCTATATGCCACGGTTGCTCAATAATGTCCAGTTCATACATATGTACATAAAAGAATCCGATTGACATGCAATCATTCATAGATTTCAGAATAGTATGTGTATTCGTTGTTGTAATTTAGTTCAAATATCTATGTACTTCACCCAGTTAATTTCGTCCGATTCCATTTTACTGGTCCGCCAAAGCATGTCTTGTATGTATCCAAAGTGGTGAAGGGTATCATATAGTTGATCCCGTCCGACGTTTGAGCTTTCCTTACTGTTTTTTTTTTTTAAATTTGTATTAATATAGACTCAAAAAGAAATCAAATACTTTTTATTCGAGGTTCCTGGCACCAAAAACCGCGAGGTCTAAAAGTTCCGGACCGTCCAACATAACCTGAAAATATACAATTATTAATCTTTTGTAATTGAATATATTTCAAGACTTAAAACCAATTGATAGGGGTTTTATCTGAGGTTTCTAGGGTCAAAATCGCAAGGGCTGAAAAGTGGGGGACGTAGAAACAAAATAATCCCTAATGGACTGGAAACCAATAATACAGCAACTTCTGTTGGGGACCTCGGCCTTTAAAATACCTTAAATGTTGTTGAAAAGTTATATGGGCAACATTTGTTTTACCTTTTTTGTCAGGGTGCTTTAGTTGTTGTTGAGTATGATGCCTATGATTAGAGGGGATTAAGGGGTCAATAAAAGCTGCTTTCTCAGGGCTTCAGGGGTTCTTGAGGTCTCAAATTGCAGAAGTTCAGATCGATTGGCTCCTATCCTTGGAGCAGGTGTTGTTGTCTTATTTTTTTTTTTAGTTTATCGGGCACACTACATTCGTCGATCACCGTCATCTTCCTCTTCCGTACAGTCCGGTTTTTTTCGTTTAATATTCACGGTTTCAGGCTTATTCTTCAAAGCGTCCGTAGTTCAGATCCGGATTTTGAGTTCGTTTGGGACGAGATTGTTCTTCCTATTTGGTTCTTACATTCAAATTCCACTTTTCCTAATGGCTGCGTGTTTGTTGCGGTACTCTTGACTACACATGCCAAGGCTCTCACATCTGTTGGAGATGTTGGCTCACGATCGCAGAATGATGACGGGGTGTGATTCGAGGGCAGATTTATGACATTTACCCTGAATGGGTTATTTTCGTTCTGCATCGTAATGCAAAATTTCTTCTGTTTTAACATATTTGTTTTAGGGGAATACCTCAGTAGTCAATGTTTTACGCGGGAACCAGGTATCCCAGTGCCTCCAGATTTAAATGATTTTAATCGATTAATATGATCGCCCGCCTTCTCCCTGTCCACCACCTAAGACCCTGGTGACTTAGAAACTCCCTCGGAATTCGCCAACATGTTAAAATATCGGCGGGATGTGTCTGCTAGAAAGTGTTCATCTTTTGAGAACCCAAAATAAAAAATTATTGCCACTTCAGTTGGAAAATATGTCAAGCACCTTTAATATAACTGAAATTCATATGAGGCTTCTATTAGAACATGGACATATGCCAAAGTCCCTCATCTATATCTCCTACCACTTAACATCTTAAATCCATTGGCGATTTCTTCCCCCTTTCAATTTTATTTTTATCGAACAAACAAAATTTATGGGTTTTCAATTCGATTTTGAAAGCGTCAATAAAAAAACTCACAATTTTTATTTTAACTATTTTAATCAGGTCTATTATCGGGGCAATATTATTAGTTAATTGCTGAAAACACTTGGCCAATATATTTTGTGTTTCGAAGAGCAACAACAACAACAAAATCACTGGCAACAGTAGTGGCAGCAACAGCTAAGAAGACATAATACTAGGAAATGAATTGGTAATGAGAGAAGTTTGGTAGCATTAATGTTTCAGCAGCTGATGTTGTTGTTGTTGCTGCTGCTGTCGGGGTAATGGAGCTGTTATGCCAACTCCATATGCAGTTAACAGTTAACATCCACATGACATTCTTCTCGGTACATATCTATGTGTACATAACGTAGAGGAATAGAAAGTGTGTGGAGAAGGGGAAAGGAGAGGAAGATGTTTGATGTGATCTACGGCCATTGAAGTCAAGAGTGAAGGTGTGTTAAATTCGAAATAGGTTTATGGGTTAATTTACTAATTATTTGAATTTATTTCTTTTGATATTGACATATTTTTGCCAATTCGTTTGCAACTATTTATCTTGACGTTTTTTCGTCCCTGAAAAATTATAGTTGGTAGTATTTTTTAATATACAGATTAAAAGTTATTTTACAACCCTATTTGGGAAATATCAAAGACGTGATTTTTTATTTTTATGGTATATTTTTTTTTATTTTGTTCATAATAAAGATAATAAGCGTTAGTAAAAATAAAACAGTACAATATTTAGAGACATTTTTAACTGCACATGCGCATATACATATTTTGCTAATTTAGTTGTTTGTAATTTTTTCTGGCCAGAAATATTTATACCCTTCACCACACTGTGGTAGGGGTATTATGTCTTTTGCATATGTTTGTAACAGGCAAAAGGAATCGAGATAGACCCATGGTTCCTTTTGAGAATATGCATAGAATCACTTTCTGAGTCGATTTACGCATGTCCGTCTGTCCATGTATTTTTGTTAACAAAGTACAGGTCACATTTATGATCCGATTTAGATGAAATTTGGCATAGGTCACTTATTTGGCCCAAGGACGAACCCTATTGAAATTGGGAAAAATCTGTTTAGATATAGCTCCCATATATATTTTCGTCCGATTTAAGGTAAATGGTGTACAAAAGTCCCTATATATCTTTCGATTTGCACGAAATTTGGCTCAGTGTAATGAATTAGGTCTAGAATGATGTGTGTCACGCTTCCTGAAGATCGGTCCAGATTTAGATATAGGTCCCATACATAGATTTGTTCGATTTAATGTAAATGGTGTACCATAGTACTTATATATCTTCCGCTTTGAACGAAATTTGGCATAGCGTAATGAATTAGGTCTAGAATGATGTGTGTTAAGTTTCCTGAAAATCGGACCAGATTTAGATATAGCTCCCATATATATTTTCGTCCGATTTAATTTAAATGGTGTACCAAAGTCCCTATATATCTTTCGATTTGCACGAAATTTGGCTCAGCGTAATGAATTAGGTCTAGAATGATGTGTGTCAAGTTTCCTGAAGATCGGTCCAGATTTAGATATAGGTCTCATACATAGTTTCGTCCGATTTAATGTAAATGGTGTACCATAGTGCTTATATATCTTCCGCTTTCAACGAAATTTGGCATAGCGTAATGAATTAGGTCTAGAATGATGTGCCTTTGTAATCCATGATATTTACCTATGATGATCTTAACATAATCTTCTGGCGATGAAAAATGTTGATAATGATTTTTTCTTGATGTGCGGAATAAAATAATTCGTGGCTTGTGAAATTAGGTCTTTACGCCCGTTACCCAATAATTCTAAATTTCGGATGGTTGAAAAGTGTGCAGCTTTAGCAGATTTGTGAAATCTTTGCTTTCCTTCTAAGTGGCGTACGCCCCAAGAGAATAATTAATAATGTCATTACTAATGTTGAGGTTCCATCGATTGTGTCATCGTTAAGACCATTTATTGGTACCTCAACGATTACATATTGTCATCTGAGAAGAACGATCGCTAAGAAAGAATCAGAAAGCTTAAATACGTCTTAAATACGTTCGTTTTTGTGCAACAAATACTTTCGGCACTATAGCTACTCTGTAGATTTAGAACCCCTACAAGTCTATATGCCTATATCGGAACTTGTACAACTAATGAATTTTTATACTTGCTCTTACTATATATTTTGCAAACAATGTATTTGTGGCGTATACGTTGCGACAATCCCCCTATTCCGTATGTCGTCGTCGACACGAAACGACGTCGAAGAGAATCGTCTTTTGCAAATTGGTATTCCCTATGTCGTTGTAGACTTTCATCGATAACTATTGAAACATTTTTGGTATTCCGTAACAATGTACGACGACGACGATGTCGAAGATTTCTTCGTTATAGTTTTTGTTGACGACTGAAGCGTTTGAACATTTTTTTTTAGAAATTAAAAAAACATGACCGGACAAGAACAGGATACATCATTCTAGAATCTATTCAATACTTATATGGGATCTATATATAAATCTGAACCGATTTTGACCAATGTCAATAGGACTCGTCTATGTGCAAATAAAATTTCGGATCATAATGGTGGCATGTATCTTGTTTAAAATAATACATGAATGGAGAGACATGCATAAATCGTCTGAAAAATAATTCTATGTATATACTAAAAAGTAGCTATGGGTCTATGTCGTTTTTATACCCTTCACCACACTGTGGTACAGGGTATTATGTCTTTGTGCATATGTTTGTAACAGGCAAAAATAATCGAGATAGACCCATGGTTCCTTTTGAGAATATGCATAGAATCACTTTCTGAATCGATTTATGCATGTCCGTCCATCCGTCCGTCTGTCCATGTTAAATTGTTAACAAAGTACAGGTCGCATTTATGATCCGATTTGGATGAAATTTGGCACAGCTCATTTGTTTGGCCCAAGGACGAACCCTATTGAAATTGGGAAAAATCGGTTCAGATTTAGATATAGCTCCCATATATATTTTTGCCCGATTTACGGACTTTAGACCCTGGAAATCTTTCGATTTGCACGAAATTTGGCATAGCGTACTGAATTGAGCCACGAAAGATGTGTGCCAAGTTTCGTGAAAATCGGTTCAGATTTATATATAGCTCCCATATATAGTTTTGCCCGATTTACGGACTTTAGACCCTGAAAATCTTTCGATTTGCACGAAATTTGGCATAGCGTACTGAATTGAGCCACGAAAGATGTGTGCCAAGTTTCGTGAAAATCGGTTCAGATTTAGATATAGCTCCCATATATAGTTTCGCCCGATTTTTGGTAAATGGCGTACCAAAGTCCCTATATATCTTTCGATTTGCACGAAATTTGGCATAGCGCACTGAATTAAGTCTAGAATGATGTGTGCAAAGTTTCGTGAAAATCGGTTCAGATTTAGATATAGCTCCCGTATATATCTTCCTCCGATTTAAGGTAAATGGTGTACCAAAGTCCTTATATATCTTTCGATTTGCATGAAATTTGGCATAACATACTGAATTGAGGCTAGAATGATGTCTGCCCAGTTTCGCGAAAATCGGTCCAGATTTAGATATAGCTCCCATATATAGTTTCGTCCGATTTCATGTTAATGGTGCCCCAAAGTCCCTATATATCTTTCGATTTGCAGGAAATTTGGCATAACGTACTGAATTGAGCCTAGAATGATGTCTGCCCAGTTTCGAGAAAATCGGCCCAGATTCAGATTATTTCATCCAATTTCATGTTAATAGTCCTGTTTAATATATCCATAGTGGTGAAGGGTATCATATAGTCGGCCCCGTCCGACTTTACTACTTTCCTTACTGGTTTTTAATTTTTTTTTTGCAAAATAGTCAGGCTGAATCCCAGTTTGTTGTTTTTATTAAAAAAACTATTTTTGATTGGGGAATATATGGCATTGTTCGCCGAGTGGTAAGGCAGAAGCTATTTATTGCTTCTACACAAACAACCTTTCAAACCCAAATGTCTCTTGTAATAAAGCGAAGTACTTAGCTGCCCAAAGAAATAAACTGCATGAGAATTTCGCTGGTGCCTCACTTCGAAGTTAACAAGGCATTTACAAACAATATACAAGTCCGATTCGCACATAATTTTGTACAAATTGAAATCGGTTCGTCCCCCTTAAAAAAGATTTGCAGGCACTCTTCCAATTTGAAAGACCATGTTCCGAAATGTTCCACTTGATCTATCCATCTAATTCGTGGCCTTCCCTTTCTGCGTGAACCATCAATTAAGTATAGTTAATATGATCTGAGTTTAAGGGATAAAATACTTAATTTCCATGAACTATAATGTCCCTGATAGCCAGTGTTGCCAAAACTTTGTCATTAAAAAATGCTAGATTTTGTTTAAAAAAATGCTAGAAAGTGCTAAAAATTTTAAAAAAGTGCTGAATAAAAGTGCTAAATAGTTTATAGAAGGAATTTCGCTTAAAGCTAATAATGAAACCTGGAAATATTCATCTGATATCCTACTTATTCATAGTCAGAATAAATTTATAAGTCGATATAGCCATGTATATATAGCTCGCAATATTGATAACAGATCTTTGAAATTCTGAAAATGGAAAATGAAAATGTGATTTATCTGTTCTTTTTAGGGTAGCCCCAACCGAATTAGCAATAATTTGATAGTTTCGATTTTCATTGGAAACAAGTAAAAGAGTGTCAGTCGGTGTTACCGACAGAGATATACCCCCAGCTTATGGTTTGCGGAGGTCTTCGGAATTAAACACAGATGTTATTATTAGCTGTATATAAGAAATATGTTTTTATCAATGAGGTTTCGGATTTAATATTGATAAAATTGTATAAACTATTGGGTCCAATCTTCGGAATTGGTATAGATAATATACCAATGCAATAATCGCCTGATATTGCATTTATAAATATTTTGACCCTCTGTGGGTAAAGATAATAGGTTGTACAAAGTTTCGTTAAAATCGAATGTTCCGTTTGCATGTTATTATGAAATTAGTTTTTAGCATAATTTTGACCATTTTGTGGGGGAGGTACCAGAAGGAGTGCCGATATTCAGAATCTTCGAACTTAAACTATGTTTGGAAGAACTATTAAATGCAAATGGATGAAATTGATTATTCCCTTCGAGAGTTATCGTCGCACCAGCCAGCCAGCCAGACGGACGGACATGTGTAAATCGACCCTATATTTTCTGAAACGGATTTGGTCCAAAGAAACATGTGATCTAAAACCAATATCTCGATGAGGCACATTTTCACCGGATCAAAGTGTATATACCCTCATTAGCCATAAGGCTGAGGCTATAAAAAATCTGCCTAACAAACATTTTAGTATATAGCGGTACCTTCATAATTCGGTGGCTTGGTGACTTTAGGCACATTATTCAACCGAAGTGGTTCCAATTTTATATTTTGGATTCCCATTAGGCAGAAAATCTCCATACCAACAATTATCAATATTGGGCCCTCTCAGGGTAGCCTCAGAGAGCGGTCGGGGACGTTTTTTAATAGAATTGATTGTAATATCACATTGCGCGTAGGGTTCGGAGGCCTATTTTCGGCATTTTGAGGGATTTAGCCGTATTCTATGGGTTTTGTTAGGGTAGAAAATATTTATGTGGACAATTTCTATATTTGTTCATATACTCCATATAAAATGTCCGTCCTATTCGCATCATTTTAAAGTTTTAAAACCCTTTTCCCACCGAAGTGGTTGTATAAAATTGGCGAAATTTTTCGATGTATGTCCATTTTTGACATAACTTCCATATAAGGTGGGACGTGACCCTATAAGTGGCTATAATTTGACATTCCAGATAGTTTATAATATAAAATATAATCAGCATTGTTTTTTTCCAAATAAACAACCTAATACCAGCCAATGTTTTAAGAAAATTTTAATAAACACCACGTGGTGCAGGTGTTTAACATGGTGTTTATAACAAGTTCGACCGGGTCGGGTTTTTTTTACTTGTTCATAGATATACTGACACTTCTTTAACATTAAAAATAAATAAAGATCATAGCGTGAAACATAAAAAAAATTGTATGTGGAATCGAAAAACGGCAATTTTTTTGGTATAAAATCAAATAGACGGAATATTTTGAAAATATCCAGAAAAAAATAAAAAGTGCTAAAAAAGATGCTAGGTGCTAGATCAATTTTTTTGGTGCTAAACGATTTTGAAAAGTGCTAAATCTAGCACTAAAAGTGCTAAATTGGCAACACTGCTTATATGTGAAGAGAGGATCACTGATTGAAAATCGAACTATAAGTATCCGAAAAGAAATAAAGTGTACGAAACTTCGTAAAATTTTTTAGCATATGAATGGATAGAGCTACAAATTTGGAATGCGAATTAAGGTTGAGAAGTAGCGTCGATATAAGGAGGTGGTAGTTCTGGAAGTCTGTACACATACATATTAGATTGGGTAAAAAGAAATCAATTTTTTGGCAGATGACTCTACGAATAGATTTATCGTAAAGTATCGATCAAACATTTTCAGATGTATACTCGTTGGAAGGGTGACATAACGCAGTTAAAAAAATTATTTTGCTGTTTTTTGTTTAGTGCATTCAGTGTTAAAAATGGAAGTGAGCAATGGGAAAATCGTACATTTTACAGTTTTTCTTTAACAAAGGCGAAAATGCAAGACAAACGGCATTTGAATTGTGCTTATGGTTCCGATACTGTAACAGCCAATTATGTGCAATTTTGGTTTCGTAGATTCTGTTCAGGATTTTTTGATGTTAAAGATGCACCTCGACCAGGTAGGCCGGTTTATTAAATAAAGTCATATATTTCATATAAAAATAATGGATTTCTTTCTTTTCAACTTTTTTGGCAGTGTCTCAATCGGAGTGGAGTGTGCATATGCGATCTAGCTTCAAAGAGTGCAAAACCGCTTACGGCGAATTTTGAGATTGGGAACATATGCACCTACTATTGTTAACCTTTTTCGATTGTTTCAAGTATGAAATCCCAGAAAAATATAAGCATTCAATAAAACAATGCATCGTGTTCGATAATGGAATTTACGATCTGAAGCGTCCCAATTCTTACTACTTAGATGGCTTGTGACATAACATTTGTTCCATAAGCCGACCTTAAAAAAGATTTCCAGGCTCGTCGGACTTGTGCGCAGCTATTTCAATTTGGAAGACCATGTTTCGAAATGTTCCCTTTCACTTGATTTTTCCTTCTAATTTGTGGCCTTCCCCTTCTGTGTGAGCCATCAGCTGGCTCGTTTTTATATGTCTTTGAGATGGGGCATCCTCATCCATTCTCAAAACATGGCCTTGCCAACGTACTCGCTGCAGCTCGATACGTCCTACTTTGTCGATGTCCACGAAGTGATGGTACAACTCATGGTTCATTCGACGGCGATATTCACCGTAGACGCAGATCGGCCCTTAGATCTTCGACGCAGACCGGCCCATAGATCTTTGGGAGAATTTTTCTCTCAAACCCCCCAAGATCTGCCTCAACAGTACGGGTAGTATGAGCGTCTAGTAGAGTGTGCGTCTGGTCTGGCGGGAGGTGGCCTTGTTTCTGAACTGCTTACATAGACCATAGCATATGTTGGCCAACACTATTCTCCTCCGAATATTAAAACTGATGTCATTAGTCTTATTTATGGCGGTACCAAGGTATATCAAATCTTTGACTACCTGGAAGCTGTAGTTCTCAAGTTCCACAGTTGGTCCGAGTATACTGGACACCTTGTCATGTTTATTGTCATGTCCACATTAGCAGACTCCTTCTCAATTTGTTGAAAGGTGGCTATTACCGCTCTCAGTGTTCGTAGGCGAGTAACATTTGTACACAGTGTCATTGTTGTCCATTTTTGCCTATCGTATGACCATTGCCCGCAGGATATTAAAAAGATCATACGACAAAGTGTCAACTGTTTGAATCCTCGATCGGTATTAAAGTCCTCCCAGAGGTCCTTTCCGACTTTTACGGTTATCCTGCATAGTCGTATTAATTTTTCGTGCTTATATTCCAGGATTTGGCGCAGAGTTAAAATCTGGTCAATGGTGGTCTCAAGCCACATTGGTATGTCATTGACCATTGGCTTCAGTCGTTCACTCTTTATATGCAATGGGAAGGAGACTTTCCTTCGGTTTGGTGCTCCGAACCTCATTGTGATTCCTGTACATTCGATTTGCTTCCGCTACGCTGGATAGCACTTTATATGCAATGGGAAGGAGACTTACATCAAATCCTTCGGTTTGGTGTTTTACTTCTTTGTGAAATTTCCGGACCTCATTGTGATTCCTGAGTAGGCTTCAGCTACCTTTTGTGTTCGAGTTTCCATGTTGTGTTGCTATGTTAAGACGAGCTGCTACTATGTAGTGGTCGGAATCGACATACGCTCCTAGGATAGATCGAACGTCTAAAACACTAGACGAATGCCGTCCGTCTATCACAACATGGTCGATTTGATTTCTCGTTGCATGAACAGGAGAAATGAAGGTTGCCTTGTGTATATCGAGATGCTTAAATCTTGTGCTGCTAACTACCATGTTTTTTCTGGCTCGAAGTCAATCAACCTCATGCCGTTGTTGGATATCTCTTCATATAGGCTGAATTTCCCGACGGTGCGGCCAAAAATATTTTCCCTTACGATTTTTTCGTTAAAATTTTCTAGCAGAATTTTAATGTCATGGCCAGGTCAGTGGCCATATGCTTTTCCTACTGGAGTGAATCTGGAGGCGAGGTCTTTTATTCTCCTGTTGACCATAAATCCGCAGCCAAACTCATGCCTCGTTTCATTGCAGCTATAATGTAGTGTGTAATCGTCTGATTTACTTTCGCCTGTACTTTCCCATCCCAGTTCGTGTAAGGCAATAATGTCGGCTTTGTACTTCTTGAGTATTGATCCTAGACCTTTATACCGATTTCGTATCTCGACTAGATGAGTCGATCTAGATATGTGTGTCCGTCTGTCTTTCCATTATGATTTGTAAACACGATGTAGGTTACAGTTATGAACCAATCTTCGAGAAATTTTGCATGCAGGATGGGTTCTGGCCAATGAAGGTCCCCATTGTTTGTAAAGATCGGTTAATATTTAGGGGATGAAATGGTGCAAAACTTTATTTTTGTCTTATTTTCTGGTCGCTCTAGAGGCCGCAATTATCGCCCAAGAATGGAGAAGGGGATCGGGTCAAAGAATAAGCATGCCTGTTTTGATAAAGATCGATCAATATTTAACGGCTCAAATGGACCCTGACTTTTGTGTGAAGAATGGCAAAATGTGTATTCTATAGCGTATATATTTACCCCTGAAGTACATAGATCCGAGAAGTTGATCGTAAATATTACCCGAACTCAGAATATAGAACCACACAAAGTTAGATTTTCGTTGTGTAGGGTATCATATGGTCGGCCCCGTCCGACTATACTGCTCTGGTCACTGGTTTTGTATGAATTCATCACTTAAAAGAAGAACTAACTAAACAATCGGTCATCGACCTTAAAAATTATTTGGATATAAGAAAATCCCTGTACATATTCTGTTGTGGGCATGATAGCATACATCTGTCGGCCAAGCCGGCTAACGATTTACTATATTTTTCAAATGATTCAATTCAATATATATCAAACTTCTACATTCATTATTTAGATTTACATATTTTATTAGGTAAATATTGAACTACCTTAAACAGAACCGTCGTGCTATGTTGCATCAAATACCTGTCCCAATAATTGTTGTAAATATTGTTTAAATGAACAGCAAACTAAACAATTAACTAAAATAACAATGTAAATACCACTGTAATAGTTCCTTCATTGAAAATGTTACATGGTGATTATGGGTTTTAATTTTAATAAGCGAAATATTGAAAATATTCTGTTAAAAATTTCATTGATGTTGACGGATTATTATAAACCAAAATATAAAAAAATACATATTGTTTGATACACGAATATTTCCCGTTCACGCTCTTCATTTCACACCCTGAATTACTTTTAAACAAAAAGTTAATTCTGAATAAAAAAATTATTGTTAATAATAAGCTCTTAATGAAATTGGCCACAAAAACAATCAAACGAACAAAACAAAAAAATAGATATCAATTAAAACAACACAAAATGTAAAGTTGTCAATTATTTTCCACTTAAATACTTTAATTGAATGCCTTTTAATTTTAAGCCTCATTGAGTTTAATTTAGTTTCGCACAAAAAACAATTAAATAATACAAAAATAATAATTGCAAATGTCTCGCAACAATTTGTCTACGTTCAAATGCTATTACACAAAGTTCAGAGTTCAATTGACACAAATCATTATTGTAAAATGTTGTTTTTTTGTTTTGTAAAGCAAAAACAAATATAGATTTAGAAAATTTTTAAAAATTTATAAATTTAAGATTGTATTTATTTAATAGCAAGTGTGTTTTATCACCTATATGTATACACACATAAAAATTGGTTTTTACATGAGTAGTTTTGCGTCGATGGTGTAGGGGATGACAGATACCAAGCAACGGTTGACACTGAACTCTCCACGGTGTCACCTGGGATAACTATTTGTATCACCCGTTGAAATAAAAACTATAAAATATAAATAAAAACTATAAAATCATGGATTGAGGCGTCGCACAGTGGGAAAAAGTACCGATCTAGCGCGCATAAATTAAAAAAATTAAGTTGAAGGAAACTTCAACATTAATGCAGTTTTAAAGTAGAGTGTTGAGAGTACTTAAGTCCGTATAAAATAATCCGAATTAATAAGCTAGAACGGAATAATGGTACATTTAAAATATAAATTTTTTCCAATGTTAAAAATGACATTTTTTAGCTGCAAAATTGCGATGGTCGTGTGCATTCTGTGAATATATTATTATAACATTTTGTCCATTTTTGATATACAGTATTGGTATTTAATTAAATGGTAATGTTATATAATAAATAACTTAATTTAAAATAATTTAATTTAGGTGTTTCGGGCTAAATATATGTAATGCCCTTTTTTTAATTCCTTCAATTAAAATAGGGATTTAGTATGGAGTGCAGTCGAGTTCAGCTTTGATTTTTGTTTTATTTTTCTTGTGTGTCTGTCTAGAACATCATACTAATTTTTTTCCTGCGACTTCCTGCGAATCTCGGATTTATGGCAATTTTTTGAAAAAAATCCAATTTGGTGTAGGAAGCTTTTTTAAGGTTTTGTTCAAATAAAATTAAAAATTTGTGAATTTTTTTGATATAATTCATCAAATATGACTTGGAATAGATCACAGCATAGCAGATAAGAAAAAAACAAGTTCAAAATGTCCGTCCTAAGGTTCCAGAGTAATGGGTGTGAGTATTAAAATGAGGGTATTGAAGTAAGCTGCTCCAAACATTGATTATAAACTCATGCACTGAAGATACATTTACTCCAAATGTCTTTCTAAATAAAAATTGAAATTACAACGAATTCGGTTGTAAGAGTCTTCTCATATGCCGCATGTAAAGGGTCTACTTTATGAACCCTGAAAAAATAGCATTGGTGTAACAATCATATATACACGGTTTTACCTACATTTATGGTGCGGTGCAACACCAAAAGTAATGAATGATTACAACATCAACTTATACGAATACCTTACATGCAAGGATTCGATGTTTAGAATGTATATTGCACATTTCATACCGACTGGTTTTGAAAAAGTGGAAAATTAATAGCTCCGATCGGCCACTTTTCGAAGAAAGGAAGGCACGTATCATTAATGATTTGAAGGAAGAAATGCACATTATTGTTGACACACCTAAGTCAGTATCCGGAACAACAAACGATGGCATACTGCTAGGCGTTTTTTGGCCAACCTGGCTTGGCATCGTCGATAACTGGTGTTGATGAAAAATTAATTAAAAATTTTAGTATCATCCTTTCAACCATGGCCTGTGGATATGCTATTAACACAGAATAATTTAAAGAACTTACTGAGGAGCATGTATTCTTTTCGTGGAATTATATCCTTGGTTCAATATGCCTTCAAATATTAGTGGATGGAGCTAATATAATGAAATGTGCAGCTTTGCCCATATGAATGTTGTCTGAAGAAGCCATGGAATCCAGAAATAAGGACTTTCGGAACTACAGGGAACTGTACACCAGAGAAATTAGTCGTGAGGAAACAATGATGGATATTTTCAATAGGTTGCTATTTTCTTCTGATCCAAAAATATCAAGTTTGTCTCGTAGTACATCTCTTACCCATCGATATAGTGAGCCCCTATCTGCAGAAGTCCTTAAACTACTGGAGGATCCAATGCTACCAAATAATTCAGATCAACACTCGGATTCGGAATTTGATCAGTATTTAATAAGTAATGCCTAAATTTTATAAAATATATATAGTTTAATATTTTAGATATATAATATTAACAATAATAACGATACATATAATACCAATAGTGTTTGCCCTTAACCCACTTTTTACCCTCCAAATGTTTCGGAATTTTTAAAAGAAGCTCCCATTTTAGGAGTACTATTAGTTATAACGAAAAATGTTGCTTATTAAAAAATTTTTTAAAAAGCTTCAAAATAGTAATTTTCACCTAAAAAATTAAGTTTTTTTTTTAAATTCGGCTCTTAGTGGGTTAATTTTTATTAACCCACTAAGCGCCGAAAATAATTAAAATTGTCCATCTAAATCTATTCTTATCCAAAATATCGATAAATTTACAGTAAAACGTCTACTTTTATTTTCTGCGCGCTAGATCTGCATTTTTCCCACTGTGCGTCGGGTTAGTTGCCCACACTTGAAAACCCCCTCCTACTATGAAAAAGCAGCGAAAAAGAGAACCCAACCCTATAATGTTGACCACCCCCGAAAACGTATAAAGAACCACGATCTGCGAATCTGCACTTGGAATGTGCGCACGTTGTACATAATAGGCGCAGTTTTCGCTTTGGCGGATGTACTCAGGAAGTACAAAGGGACTGGCGTAAGTAAATCAGACGATTACTCACTGCATTATAGCTGCCATGAAACGAGACATGAATTTGGCTGCGGATTTATGGTTAAGAGGAGAATGAAAGACCTAGTCACCAGATTCTCTCCTGTAGATGAGAAAATTGCTAAAATCCGCATAAAAACGAAGTTCTTCTACATCAGTCTTGGTTGCTCCCATGCTCCGACCGAAGACAAAGATGAACAGACCAAAGTCATATTTTGCGAGCGCCCTGGTCATGACATTAAAATTCTGCTAGGAGGTTTTAATGTAAAAATCAAAAAATTTAGCCTTCATGAAAAAACATCCAACAACGAAATGAGATCGATTACCTTCGCGGCAGCAAAAACATGGTAGTTAGCTGCACCAGATTCAAGCATCTCGATATACACAAGGTCACCTGGATTTCTCTCCTAATGTAGCAGCAATGGTGCGATCTAACACAACACGGAAACTCGACGTCGAAAAACTGCAAACACAACAGATAGCCGAGGCCTACTCCTCTCAACTTACCCACCTGCTTGACGAAAGCACTTCTTATCCCTATAATAGTATAAAAGCACACTTACAAAGAATTGCCCACTCCATACTGCAGCAAAAGCAACATTTGGTACCAAAGACCACCACCACCCGTGGAGTGTCGCAATGCTACTGATGTAAAAACCCAGCGTATAGGGCAACCCTGCAGACAGTAGCAATAAGTAATGCGATGGAGAATTATCGGGAAAAACGTGAGAGAAGAAACGTATTTTCAGAAAAAAGAACAAGAAAAACGTGAGCGTGAGCAAATCGAGATGTACAGGAGTCGGAATGAAGTCCGAAAATTTTACCAACGAATTAAACAGCAAACCTAAGACTTTGGTTCATGCACATCCTTTTGTAGATATGGAAACCTGGTGACAGATACAAACAGCGTGTTGAGGATGTGGAAGGAGCATTTTGAAAAGCTTCTGGTATCAAATAGTAGCGGTGAAGAAGATACCCCAGAACCAATAAAAGATGACGGTATATAGTGTATACCACCTAGTTAAGATGAGGTCAGAATAGCAATTAATCGGCTGAAGAATAACAAAAGCAGCAGGTGCCGATGGGTTACCATGTGATCAGATGCTGGTCAGGAGCATGCACCAGCTGGTTTGTACAAGTTGGCTAGACGAACGCATGCCCAATGATTGGAACCTCAGCATCCTGTGTCCCGTGCACAAAAAAGGAGACAAAACGATATGTGCCATCTATCGAGGAATAAGTCTCCTTTCCATCGCATATAAAGTGTTATCCAGCGTGCTCTGTGAATGACTGAAGCCACTGGTCAATGACATTATCGGACTATACCAATGCGGCATCAGACCTGACAAAGTTAGTCTGGCAGTAAATGGCGAGAAGACCAAGCTGATGGTATCAACTCCGCTAGACTTCCAGTAGACTCGGACCAACTGTGGAACTTTAAAACTACAGCTTTAAGTTATTCAAAGATTTTGTATACCTTGGTACAGCCATAAATGAAATTCGGAAGATCTGTGGGCCGATCTGCGTTGACGGTGAATATCGCCGTGGAATGAACCATGAGTTGTACCATCTATTTTCGGACATTGTCAGACGTATCTAGTTGCAGCGACTACATTGGCTAGGTCATGTTGTGTGAATAAATGAGGATATTCCAGCTCAAAAGGCAAATAAAAGCGAACCAGTTGATGGTTCACGCAGAAGGAGTAGGCTGCGAATTCGATGGAAAGATTAAGTGGAAGAGAACATTTCGAAACATGGGTTTTCAAATTAGAAAAAAAGTGCGCGCAAGATCGATGCTCTTGGAAATCGTTTTTAAGCTCGGCTTATGGAACTAATGTTCTATCACAAGCCAGCTTAGTAAGTAAGTCTTTCATCCGATACTATTTTAAGAGTTTGAGAAATTATCACTGTATTATAGCTGCGCAGAAACGAGAATTTCCACATGTAAAATTGGTTAATGTAAATCAGTACAATAGAATTGTGGCAATAAAAAATGTCAAAATTATTTTTATTATTCTTCTTTTATATCTGTTGGCTTTTGTTTACATTACAATGCTATCAAAATTCATCTGGAATTTTCCGCTACGGCCACTGCGAAGACTATTTTCATCGGCTGCAATAGAATTGCCCAAAGTGAACAAAGACGATTTAAATAATGCGGTAAAGAAAATTTATTCCCAATATGTTAGCATTCCAATAGCAATTGGCGAGGAAACCATTTATTCTGGTGATGCTCAAAATCTGCAAATGCCACACAATCATCAGAGAATAGCAGCAAAATATTACTACGCCACAAGGAGGCATATACAAATGGCCATAGAGCGGGCAATGCAAGTACAAAATGAATGGGCCAATACCGATATTCAATATCGAGCAAATTGTTTTCGAACTGCAGCAAAGCTGCTCAGTGAACCTGGAAGGAGTGCGGAGCTAATGACTTCCATAATGTTGGGGCAGGCAAAGACTCGCCCAGAAACTGAAAGGGATTTTGGCCGCCTAATTCGGATGCTTCATTCGACAGCTGATTATTTGATACGATTGTCCGAAGTGAAGCTTACATCAACAACTGAATGTTTGATTCCACGGTTTGTTTTGAGACCCCTGGATGGTTTTGTGGCATGTACAGGGCCGATAAATACAACATGGCGTGCTGCATACTTGGCCGTGGGACCATTAATAATGGGTAATGTTGTGCTGTGGCGACCACCTAGGGCTTGTGTTCATTCTGCCTATATCATCTACAAAGCACTCATAGAGGCTGGTATTATGCCTTTTGCTTTGCAATTTTTACCCTCAAACTATCGTTTATTTCTGGATACCGTCATAAGATCCCCTTCGTTGGGAGGTGTAAATTATGCTGGACGCCTGAATACCCTACGCACAGTTTGGCATGACATTGCCATACAATTAATTTATTATAAATGTTTCCCACGGCTGGTGGGTGAGTGTGATAGCAAGGGTTACCATTTCGTGCACGAATCGGCAGATATGGAAAAAGTTGTGGATCTGACAATCACTGCAGCATTTAGCTATTCCGGACAAAGGCCAAATAGCTGTGCACGTCTTTATGTCCCAGATACGAAATGGCCTGAAATAAAATACCAGCTAGAAAATCGTGTCGGATCCCTGAAAATTGGCGATCCCACAGATGAAGAGAATTTCTCCTCGGCAATTATTCGTGCCGAACTTTTCGATAATGTTGTTGAATATTTGAATTATGCCCACAGTACAAAGGAGAATGACATAATTGTAGGTGGAAATTTTAATAAGTCTCATGGTTATTTTATAGAACCAACGGTTGTGTTGTGTAAGGATCCCCACGATCGTCTTTTGGTAGATAACATTTTGGGACCTGTTCTAAGTGTTTATGTTTATGAGAGCAGTAAATTGGACGATGTTTTGAAGACTATTGGAGAAACTCAAAAATTTGGTGGTTGTGGTTCTATATTTGCCAAAGATGAAGATATTTTACCAAAACTCCTATCGAAACTTCGTATGTCAGCTGGTAATCTTTATGTAAATAATCAATGTACTGGTGGCAATATGAGTCATTTGCCATTATCTGGTAATCGTTTGTCGGGTACAAATGATAAAAACGGCTCGGCTTATTATTTACTGCGATTTGCCGCTCCCCAAATGATTGAGGAAGCCATTGGAGGATATAGTGAATAAATTTGAAAAGAACAATATATTTTGAATTATTCTTATGATTAATGTAATATTTGGGTAATTTTATTTAGCATATGAGTTTGGTACAGCTGAAGCTCATATGCGCTTAGAAAACCTATATTCAATATTAGTGATATAAATAGTTTTGTCTAATACGTTTACCCTCAGTCGACTCGCTGGAGGGGCCTTTTTGGTCTCATTTTCCCGAAATGATTGAAACCTTATTTGAAACGGGTTTATAGCACGAAAGAATATTCTACAAAAATGTTCGCCATAAAATTTTACTATAAATCTTAGAATAGGCCAAACGCCAAAAGACTTAAAAATATTAAAAATTGATTTCAGGGTAAAATACGATATTATTCCGAGTTGCTACCAAATTTTCTCACTAGATGTCGTTATAGAAAGGTTATATAGGTGGTGTAAAGGGCAATAATATTCTTTATCTAACCACCACCACAGGTCCGATACAGAAGTTTAAGATTGGTCTCCCTATGGGTCAAGGGGTTGTGTGTTCTTAGTAAAATTACATTAATAGTGTAATTTCCATTGAATTGAGTTCGAAATTTTGAAAAGTCGGGCAAAGGCATAGGAAATGTTCCGTTATCTTCTCAGCATGATCTGTACCGACTGTTTGCGAAGCTTCCAAGTCGATGTAAATGGCAGTAGTCTAACCTGTGAACAGTCTGTTAATTTCCTTTTTATAAAGCAGTTTGGTCATATCTTCTTTTGGGTCTCCTCATACTATTTATACCATCAACCTTATGGCTAATGAGGGTATATAAACTTTATTGGAAATGTTAGTTTTAGAGCCCAAGTTTTTTTGGCCCAAATCCGTTTCAGACAATTTGGAGTCGAATAACGAATGTTCGTCCGTCCGTCTGTCTGACGAGCTGGGACCGACGATAACACTCGTAGGTTGTAAACGATTTCTCCCAAACTTTGCACATCATAATCTGTTTTTTCCAAACTTAGTTCCAGTTCGAAGATATCGGTCCGCTTCTTCTGGTATCTTCTGGTCAATATGTTGCTGAAAATTAATGTTGTAATGTTATGCCAATGGACTAGCCGAGTTACCAAACGTAAATCAGGTCTGAAAATGGCAAACTTCCCCCAACAATTTCGAAGACCTCGGCAAATCATAGACTGAGGCTATGCAGACAAATGCCTACAACACCGACTGACACTTTTTATACCCTTCACCACACTGTGGTACAGGGTATTATGTCTTTGTGCATATGTTTGTAACAGGCAAAATAATCGAGATAGACCCATGGTTGCTTTTGAGAATATGCGTAGAATCACTTTCTGAGTCGATCTATGCATGTCCGTCTGTCCGTCCGTCCATGTATTTTTATTATTATTATTATTATTATTTATTTATTCATTTCAAAGCCAAGCCAAAAAGCCTTATATGGCCAGTGTACTACAAAATAAACTTAGACCAAATTAAAAATATAAATTTTAAACACTAGTATTTCTTTTCATGTTACATTTGTCAAGCTCCATAAATATTCATTAAAAGTAATAGAAAAAAAAAATAATTTGAATAAGAACTACTCTGAATTGATTTACAAAAACATTAAAGTAAAATATTAAGTAATTACAGAAATTTATCTTCAGTATTTAACTACTCAAAATAAACAAATTAAATTGTATGAAAATAACTCAAAATGGCCAAAAAATAAAGGATAGATTTAGAAGGAAATTATTATTATTATTTTTATTATTAATCAATACAATATTGAATTTAATTAATATATTTAATATATGGCTAATACCATAGACAGACGACAGCCTTAATTTGCATTAAAAAATTCTTAATTTGAATTAATTTTTACCCCTGACAGACGAAAAAAGTTTTTTGTTTCAAAAAAGTGTATGAAGAATATATTGAAATATGTTTGCAATAGGAATTATATCTTTTAAAATAGATACATGACATAAAGGGAAAATAGCGGCTATGATGTTGGCAAAAGAGGTTCCAATATGAAAGAATGTTGAAATTTGCCTTTATTATTTATTTTCATAAACGTATTGACAACAATCAATTGATTTTCGACAGCATTGCCATATTGAAATTCCTTAATTCATATAAATTCAGTTTGATTTTGTGCATTAACAACACATTGAATAATGTACAATTTAATTTGAATAAAGATTGTTAATGCAAATTAAGGCTGTCGTCTGTCTAGGCTATAAAACCAGGGAAAAGCAAAAAAGGCTTAATTGTAGCCTTTTATTCAAGCGATTGAAGATATTGTAAGAGTTTATTGCGATATGAGTATTGGGATAAATTGAACGTTCGCAAAAAAAGTGGTAATGAATTATATACCCTAGCAACCCTAGTGCAATATGAACGTTCCAAAATTGGAGTTAATTGTGGAAAAATAAGTTGGGGATTTCTTGTGGACCTAGAGAAATTAAAAAAATTCACAAGAAATTGTGGACACTGTATTTTAATAATCTTATAAAAATGAATTATAATTCGTAGATTTATAAATTGACGAAAATTGCAACCCAAAAATTGTATTACATAATTTGAAACATGTTGTCTGATATTCAAACCATATATGTATCTTATCACTCTATTAAAAACAAGGCGTATTTTCTTCATAAATGTCCCGATGGTTCCTGAATATATTTCCACACAATAAATTAAAATTGGCATTATAAGCGCATGTGCAATCTTTAATCTAATACTAAGAGGCAAATTCAATTCCACATTATATAGTTTTCTCAGAACAAAATTAATCTTTGATATTAAAGAGTTAATATGATCTTCAAAGTTAAGATGCCTGTCAATAGTTAAACCCAGACATTTTATACTGTCAACAAATTCAATATCAATGTAATCAAATTTGATTAATAAATCTTCACCATTTTTTAATCCAAATTTCATTGCCTTAGTTTTTGTTGTATTAATGGTCAATTTATTGTCTTGTAGCCAACGGGATAGAATGCACATAGATGAGTCAATGACACATTGCAAAACATCAGAATAACCCAAATCAGATTTGAGTAGGAGCTGTATGTCATCAGCGTATACAAATGGTAAACAATTTGAGCTGGAAATTAAAGGAAAGAGGTCATTTATAAACATTATAAAAATAAGCGGTCCAAGTACCGACCCTTGAGGTACACCACTAAAAACTGGCAAAAGATCAGAAAAATTTCCATTGCAGGCAACATATTGATATCTATTTGTAAGGTATGAGTTCATTAGATGACAGGCCGATTTAGAAAATTGAAAATTGAAAATTGTTAAAGTACAGGTCGCACTTATTATCCGAATTGGATGAAATTTGGCATACGTCACTTATTTGGCTCAAGGACGAACCCTATTGAAATTGGAAAAATCGGTTCAGATTTAGATATAGCTCCCATATATATTTTCGTCCGATTTAAGGTAAATGGTGCACCAAAGTCCCTATATATCTTTTGATTTGCACGAAATTTGGCACAGCGTAGTTAATTTAGCCTAGAATGATGTGTGCTAAGTTTCATAAAAATCGGTTCAGATTTATATATAGCTCCCATATATATTTTCGTCCGATTTAAGGTAAATGGTACACCAAAGCCCCTATATATCTTTCGATTTGCACGAAATTTGGCACAGCGTACTTAATTAAGCCTGGAATGTTGTGTGCTAAGTTTCATAAAAATCGGTTCAGATTTATATAGCTCCCATATAAATTTTCGTCCGATTTAAGGTAAATGGTGCACCAATGTCCTTAAATATCTTTCGATTTGCACGAAATTTGGTACAGCGTACTGAATAAAGTCTAGAATGATGTGTGTTAAGTTTCGTGAAAATCAAAAATGCGACGTCTTTTAAGATTCATCTGTTAAATTTACCCAATGTTGTGAAGGGTATCATATAGTCGGCCCCGTCCGACTTTACCACTTTTCTTACTGGTTTTACTTGATTTGTGTTATTTTCAATAACCATTTATGGTTACCATTAAGATCTCCCTTAATATTAAGTTCGGGAAAAGAAATCCACTATTTTTTCGGCAGATGGCTGTACTAATAGCATTCAGTTGTGTTAAAAATGGAAGTGAACAACTAGAAAAATCGATAGATTTTACAGTTTTTCTTTGACAAAGGCGAAAATGAAAGCCAAGTGGCTAAAATTGTAAATGTTGTTTATGGTTCCGATACTGTAAGCGGCAATTATGTGCAATTTTGGTTTCGCAGATTCCGTTTAGGAATTTTTCATGTCGAAAATATCAATAAAATCGAGGTTACCTTTAAAATGGCAACAAATCATACAACAAAACGGTGCATAATTGGCCCAAAACGGACATTCCGAAGCATGTTAAATAAAGTCCTATAGTTCATATAAAAATAATGGATTTTTTTTTTTGCCCCAAACTAATATATATGGGAGATATATTTAAATCTGATCCGATTTCAATGATATCAGTACACCTTATCCTAGTCTTCAATTCCATATCTGATCTGGACTATATCCACATATGATCTGATTTATATGAGACTTTACACTCAATTCCATACATCATGTCGAATGTCGTCTCAATAGGATAAACCTGGGGAATTTGGTAAATGGTGCACCAAATTCCCAAAAGTGATTCTATGCATATTCTCAAAAAGAACCATGGGTATATCTCGTTTCCTTCTGACTGTTGCCATGTACTACAGTGTGGTGAAGGATATAAATACGCATGATTTTCATGTTCATATTTTAGCTAATCGTTGGCGATGTTGCCCCTTATCACGGGGTTGACTTCCGTTCCATGGTCTACAGTCCCGTATTATTTACATATTGTCCCCGATATATTTTTATACCCTACACAACTATGTTGTCAGGGTATTATAGCTTTGTGCAGCCCCAAGAGTTTGTAACGCCGCGAAATACTCATCCTAGACCCACCTTTAAGTATACCGATCGTCATATCTCGAGTAGCTGAGTCGATCTAGACATGTGTGTCCGTCCGTCTGTCCATTATAATTTGTAAACACGCTACAGGCCACAGTTATGGACAAATCTTAACGAAATTTTGCGTGTAGGATGGGTTCTGGCCAATGAAGACCCCTATTGTTTTTGGTAAAGATCGGTTAATATTTAGGGATGAAATGGACCAAATACTAAATTTTTTCCGGTTTTTCTGGTCGCTCCAGAGGCCGCAATTATGGTCCGAACATCGTGAAATTGTACATGGAGAAGGGGATCGGGCCAAAGAATAAACATGCCTGATTTGATAACGATCGGTCAATATTTAGCGGGCCAAATGGACACTGACTTTTGTGTGAAAAATGACAAAATTTGGATTCTATGGCGTATATATTTACCACTGAGAAGTTGATAGTATATCCAAGAGGAGTGGCTGACCTTTATATCGGAAATATAACGCTGATCGATTTGAAATTTTCCATGGGGTTCCAGTTATGGCCAAGGACAGCGCTTGTAATTTTCGGTGATGACCAGATAATAATTTTGGGATGAAGTGGACCGAAAACTTAATTTTTTGTAATTTTTCGAATCGATATATAGGCCACAGTTATAAGCCGATCATCACCATACAACCCACGCTGAAGTCAATCTGGACAAGTAATAAGAAGGGCTGTACTGAATATTATTCGGAAAATATGTCAGTGTATGGAAGATGTGCTGTTGACCTCTAATCGGGCACATTCAACTACTCTTTTGTATTTGTTGTTGTTTATTTACAATAATGTAACTAATGCATGCATTTCTGTTTCTGCAATATTGCCAATAAATATATAAAACATCAAATTTCAATGCAATTTGAGACCCCATTTACCATGTCTATGGCCATTGATACAATTTAGAAAATTGAACTCTGCACAACAGACGTCGTATTGCTGGTGGTTGTGGCATAAACGTTACAACTGTTGGCGTGGAGTATCACCACTGGCACATAAAATTGCACTTAAGAAAATTGGAAAAAAATGTTGTAATAGTAAAAGAAAATGCCATATCAATGAACATTCAGGCATGTTACGCCATTGACTGTTTGCTATTAGAAATTTATATGTATTTATTTTTTATATCGACAGATTAGAAAGTAATACAATGTTAATGTGAACTGATGTTTGAATTGTTTAATATTGAGATCCTTCTATTACTACATTTATTATGACGGTGTATTTTTCCTAAAGTATCCCAAAATAGTCCCTTTTTTGCAATTGCATAATTGAAATTACTTCCGCAACTATTTTTGAAATGTCATTAAAATTGCAATTTTCCTTTACAAAAATACCATCGCATTTCCATTACCTCACACACGTAAACATGGAATAAAAAAATCCTCCAATCCACCATTCATTTGTGACATTATTGTGAATGGCAACCAAAATACAAAATAATACGGCACTAAATTTTTGGACACGAAACTCACCAACACCAAAAAGAAAGAAAAAAACGAAATTGCAAAATTATCGTACAATTTCTAAAACGTACGTTTTATGTTCCATGGCATTGCATCGCAACAACAACAATTTACAAAATTCACCCATTAAAAATTCACGACAATCGCCTTCCATTGCACTATAGGTCAAACAGACCATTTTACTGGCCAAAAGTCGAATTTCACACATTGTGTTATCACTTATTTTGTGTTACAATCAAGTAAGGAACACTTCAAAACAAATAAAAATGATTTTTGTTTTTGCATAATCACTTATACCGTTACATGGCTAGCTATCAAACGTGAATTATTAAAATATCATAAAAAATGTATTCATTGGGTATGTTACTTGTTAAGATTTAAAGTGGAAATAAAATATAAGTATAACTATAAGTAGAGAATTAATAAGAAAGTATTCGACATTTTTTATCATAAAATGTATCCATACATATGTGTATGTGTACAAATAGTATTAAAACAAGCGTAACTTTAGATTGATCGCAGATATGTTTAAACTTTGAGGTTATGAATGCATTAAATCCGTAGGCAACGTTTGGCAATTGAAATAAAAATTGATATTTGTTTATTGAAGCGTCCTTAATCTAAATAACCTAATGTGGTTTTGCGGATTTGTGCGGGTTTTTTAGTTATTACCATTTTTGTATGTTAAACCATTTACCGAAATACTGATTAATTTGAATCTGAAATAACTGGAGTAAAGCTAAATCGTATATTCCGCCTTAAAATTATTTTAATTTCATTATTATGTCAGTTTTAATTAGATTTAAACATATTTCGAACTTTTTGTTATAATTTAATATTGACGAAATATTTCTGGTTGTTCATGACGCTACTGTCCATAAGGTACAAATTCATTCGACGCAGATAATGGAAATTTGTGTACTTCCATTAGAGGTTCTTGGAGAAGATGTTGCTGAAGCTAGGCATAAATTGTATTAGACCGACAGGTTACATCACGCTCGTAAGAGCAGCCGAATGAATAACATCTTAGATATATTTAATAGAGCCTTGGATACATTAGATCCTTTAATATCATCAATTAGCTTAATCAAACGCATGCAGCGAAAACGTTAAAGCTTTAAATGTTATTGATGAATTGGAATCTTTAAAACAGTCGAATTTAAATCAAACTATTAAAGGTGAAGACAGATCACATGATAAGAGCGATGAGTTCAATGAAGACGGCCTACAACGTATATAAATATTCTTAATGGCTTAGATTTAGAAAATGAAACGTTCTGCATTTAAATAATATATGTAATCACAGACGTAGCAAAGTGGAGGGGTGTCCTTGGGGCTTGACGCCGCTCGAATTGTTTTTGTTTACCTAATTTTTAACTTTTTTTTATGCAACAGAAAAAGTTTCATTTTTTTACAAACACCAAACTTAACATAACCGCCCCCTTCCCTTTTCGAAACCCTGCATACGACCCTGTATGCAATGATATTCCATAATTTTATTTATTCACAATAATAAGAATATATATAAATTAAATTTTATGAAGTATATGAATTAAATTATTTTTGTCCCCAAAGGGTTAATACATTAACAACATAAAGGGTTAATTTCAAAAAAAATTGTTCCATTATTATTTATGAAGGTTAAAAAAGCTATTCTGGTTGAAATACAATAATTTTTTCAATTTTATGACTTTTGGCCACAAAAATTGCCAGTTTGACCTATAGTGCATTGCTTCCAAAACGAACGAAAGGAGCGACAAATAAAATGCATAAATTGATTAAACACGAAAATGCTAAACATGCGTCGTCAATTCCATGAATAATGGCACACACTGAAAATAAACAACAACGGCAACACTCTAATTGGAAATTGGAATGGGTCGAAAACATGGAAAACTGAATAAAAAATAATAAAAAATGCATTTGATTTGAACGATTATCATAGATGGGAAATTACTTGATAGGAGAATTTCCCCATTTTATGAAAGTTAAGCAACTACAGGCAATGCAACCCATCGTAGTTTACCCAACATTGTTCACATGCCTGCATTCATAATGAATGAGAACAATTTGCCAGTGTGAAAATCAAATTCGTCAGACAGTATAATTACACATGTGTTTATGCTAGCCTACTGCGTTAACCGGACACACAGTGTATCACAGTGAATAAAATAAAAAATTATTTAAAAAATCCACGCCTTGCGTTGGTCCTTTTCAAAAATACTCTTTAAAAAATCCACGCTTTGTAATGGTCCTTGAAAAAATTTTCTTTAAAAAATTCACGCTTTGTAATGGTCCTTGAAAAAATTTTCTTTAAAAAATCCACGCCTTGTGTTGGTCCTTGAAAAAATATTCTTTAAAAAATCCACGCCTTGTGTTGGTCCTTTGAAAAATATTCTTTAAAAAATCCACGCCTTGTGTTGGTCCTTTGAATAATATTCTTTAAAAAATTCACGCCTTGTGTTGGTCCTTTGAAAAATATTCTTTAAAAAATCCACGCCTTGTGTTGGTCCTTGAAAAAATATTCTTTAAAAAATCCACGCCTTGTGTTGGTCCTTTGAAAAAATATTCCTTTGAAAAAATATTCTTTAAAAAATCCACGCGTGGTTTAGGCCTTTGAAAAAATATTCTTAAAAAATCCACGCCTTGTGTTGGTCCTTTAAAAAATCCACGCCTTGTGTTGGTCCTTTGAAAAAATATTCTTTAAAAAATCCACGCCTTGTGTTGGTCCTTTGAAAAAATATTCTTTAAAAAATCCACGCCTTGTGTTGGTCCTTTGAAAAAATATTCTTTAAAAATCCACGCCTTGTGTTGGTCCTTTGAAAAAATATTCTTTAAAAATCCACGCCTTGTGTTGGTCCTTTGAAAAAATATTCTTTAAAAAATCCACGCCACGCCTTGTGTTGGTCCTTTGAAAAAATATTCTTTAAAAAATCCACGCCTTGTGTTGGTCCTTTGAAAAAATATTCTTTAAAAATCCACGCCTTGTGTTGGTCCTTTGAAAAAATATTCTTTAAAAAATCCACGCCTTGTGTTGGTCCTTTGAAAAAATATTCTTTAAAAAATCCACGCCTTGTGTTGGTCCTTTGAAAAAATATTCTTTAAAAAATCCACGCCTTGTGTTGGTCCTTTGAAAAAATATTCTTTAAAAAATTCACGCCTTGTGTTGGTCCTTTGAAAAAATATTCTTTAAAAAATCCAGGCTTGAAATTGTGGCCTTTGAAAAAATATTCTTTAAAAAATCCACGCCTTGTGTTGGTCCTTTGAAAAAATATTCTTTAAAAATCCACGCCTTGTGTTGGTCCTTTGAAAAAATATTCTTTAAAAAATCCACGCCTTGTGTTGGTCCTTTGAAAAAATATTCTTTAAAAAATTCACGCCTTGTGTTGGTCCTTTGAAAAAATTTTCTTTAAAAAATCCACACCTTGTGTTGGTCCTTTGAAAAAATATTCTTTAAAAAATCCACGCCTTGTGTTGGTCCTTTGAAAAATTCGTTTTTAAAAAATCCACGCCTTGTGTTGGTCCTTTGAAAAAATATTCTTTAAAAAATCCACGCCTTGTGTTGGTCCTTTGAAAAAATATTCTTTAAAAAATCCACGCCTTGTGTTGGTCCTTTGAAAAAATATTCTTTAAAAAATCCACGCCTTGTGTTGGTCCTTTGAAAAAATATTCTTTAAAAAATCCACGCCTTGTGTTGGTCCTTTGAAAAAATATTCTTTAAAAAATCCACGCCTTGTGTTGGTCCTTTGAAAAAATATTCTTTAAAAATCCACGCCTTGTGTTGGTCCTTTGAAAAAATATTCTTTAAAAAATCCACGCCTTGTGTTGGTCCTTTGAAAAAATATTCTTTAAAAAATCCACGCCTTGTGTTGGTCCTTTGAAAAAATATTCTTTAAAAAATCCACGCCTTGTGTTGGTCCTTTGAAAAAATATTCTTTAAAAAATCCACGCCTTGTGTTGGTCCTTTGAAAAAATATTCTTTAAAAAATCCACGCCTTGTGTTGGTCCTTTGAAAAAATATTCTTTAAAAAATCCACGCCTTGTGTTGGTCCTTTGAAAAAATATTCTTTAAAAAATCCACGCCTTGTGTTGGTCCTTTGAAAAAATATTCTTTAAAAAATCCACGCCTTGTGTTGGTCCTTTGAAAAAATATTCTTTAAAAAATCCACGCCTTGTGTTGGTCCTTTGAAAAAATATTCTTTAAAAAATCCACGCCTTGTGTTGGTCCTTTGAAAAAAATATTCTTAAAAAAATCCACGCCTTGTGTTGGTCCTTTGAAAAAATATTCTTTAAAAATCCACGCCTTGTGTTGGTCCTTTGAAAAAATATTCTTTAAAAAATCCACGCCACGCCTTGTGTTGGTCCTTTGAAAAATATTCTTTAAAAAATCCACGCCTTGTGTTGGTCCTTTGAAAAATATTCTTTAAAAAATCCACGCCTTGTGTTGGTCCTTTGAAAAAATATTCTTTAAAAATCCACGCCTTGTGTTGGTCCTTTGAAAATATATTCTTTAAAAAATCCACGCTTGTATGGTCCTTTGAAAAATATTCTTTAAAAAATCCACGCCTTGTGTTGGTCCTTTGAAAAATATTCTTAAAAAATCAACGCCTTGTGTTGGTCCTTTGAAAAATATTCTTTAAAAAATCCACGCCTTGTGTTGGTCCTTTGAAAAAATATTCTTTAAAAATCCACGCCTTGTGTTGGTCCTTTGAAAAAATATTCTTTAAAAAATCCACGCCTTGTGTTGGTCCTTTGAAAACTATTCTTTAAAAAATCCACGCCTTGTGTTGGTCCTTTGAAAAATATTCTTTAAAAATCCACGCCTTGTGTTGGTCCTTTGAAAAAATATTCTTTAAAAAATCCACGCCTTGTGTTGGTCCTTTGAAAAAATATTCTTTAAAAATCCACGCCTTGTGTTGGTCCTTTGAAAAAATATTCTTTAAAAAATCCACGCCACGCCTTGTGTTGGTCCTTTGAAAAAATATTCTTTAAAAAATCCACGCCACGCCTTGTGTTGGTCCTTTGAAAAAATATTCTTTAAAAAATCCACGCCACGCCTTGTGTTGGTCCTTTGAAAAAATATTCTTTAAAAAATCCACGCCACGCCTTGTGTTGGTCCTTTGAAAAAATATTCTTTAAAAAATCCACGCCACGCCTTGTGTTGGTCCTTTGAAAAAATATTCTTTAAAAAATCCACGCCACGCCTTGTGTTGGTCCTTTGAAAAAATATTCTTTAAAAAATCCACGCCTTGTGTTGGTCCTTTGAAAAAATATTCTTTAAAAAATCCACACCTTGTGTTGGTCCTTTGAAAAAATATTCTTTAAAAAATCCACGCCTTGTGTTGGTCCTTTGAAAAAATATTCTTTAAAAAATCCACGCCTTGTGTTGGTCCTTTGAATAAATATTCTTTAAAAAATCCACGCCTTGTAATGGTCCTTAGAAAAAAGTTCTATAAAAAATCCACGCCTTGTGTTGGTCCTTTGAAAAAATATTTTTTAAAACAATTAGAGTTTGTGGAATGGACTCTTGTGCGTATGAGCACTGTATGTATATTTTATAACATTGATCATACGCTCAGTTAGACTCTAGTTGTATTTATTTAGAACTGAAATCATAACATCAAAGTTTCTATATTTAAATTCTAATTACCACCTAATCACTGTTCTAAACCCATTTCACATAATTTCTATCTGTTTAGTTACTAATACTCTCATTGATTATACGTTAGTTAGCAATTCAAATGTTGCAAATTGCATTTGAAATTGCCATACCGTAGAGGCATGCTCATACCCCATTCTCATCGTATACAACCGACAACCACAAGGAACGACAATGACCGTACAACGACCATGTCAGGATGAGATGGAGTGGGCGGACCTCACAGGACATCACAATTGTGACAGCAGTATCAAACAATTGTCAAAAATGTTGATTTCCGTTGAATGAAAATTGCAGCTGCTGATATGGTTGGACATAAATGCAGCAAACATGATGGTGCAATCACATCTATCAGCCCCCTTTTGCACATTTTAAAGACAATGGGACATGTGCGTAAAATGACGCATTGGAAGATATTTGGAAGGAATAAATGTGAAATTTTATGGAAACGTATTTTAGCTCTTTAAATACATACTTTCATAGATGAGGAAGGATGTAAACTTAGGTCCTGAATTTTCGATCAAATATTTTTTTTTAAATAACAAGTTACATTTAGCACTTTCCCGTAAAAAACCCTCTTTCCTGTATTTGCTTTACATGCAAATTCTTTTACCATTTTAGTTTACAAAACATGGTCGATGATAATATATGCATGTACTTACATATGTATGTGTGTTGTGTATGTTTATTTGAATATATCAAAGACCCCATTTGCCTGAGGGCGATCACATGCAGTTAGCACTTGAAACAATTTAAAACATGTGTCAATGCGGTTGAAGTTAGCGGAATTTTTTCGCACATGTTCGGTCGGCAACAAATAGCTTCATTTGAAATTCCCAACATGAATGGATGGATGGATTTGTAAAGAGTTGAACATGTGCATGGCGAAATGCAAAAACAATGGTAATTATTCTAAATTGTAAATGTAACTGGACATGGTCAACGAAGTGTACACATTTGGATGATTTTTTAGGCAAAGGGATATATTTGTAGTTAGTTTTTGGCATAGTGGAAAATTACAATTTTTTCCAGGATTAAGAGAAACATGCGTCGCTTTTTTATATTTACATTTTTCAAGGACCATTACAAGGCGTGGATTTTTTAAAGAATATTTGATAAAGCACCATTATAAGGCGTGGATTTTTTAAAGAATATTTGTCCAAGGACCATTACAAGGCGTGGATTTTTTAAAGAATATTTGTCCAAGGACCATTACAAGGCGTGGATTTTTTAAGCACCTCTACAAGGCGTGGAGTTTTTAAGGACCATTACAAGGCGTGGATTTTTTAAAGAATATCTTTCCAAGGACCATTTCAAGGCGTGGATTTTTTAAAGAATATTTGTCCAAGGCATATCAAAGGCGTGGATTTTTTAAAGAATATTTGTCCAAGGACCATTAAAGGCGTGGATTTTTTAAAGAATATTTGTCCAAGGACCATTACAAGGCGTGGATTTTTTAAAGAATATTTGTCCAAGGACCGTTACAAGGCGTGGATTTTTTCAAGAATATTTGTCCAAGGACCATTACAAGGCGTGGGGTTTTTCAAGAATATTTGTCCAAGGATCATTACAAGGCGTGGATTTTTTCAAGAATATTTGTCCAAGGACCATTACAAGGCGTGGGGTTTTTCAAGAATATTTGTCCAAGGACCATTACAAGGCGTGGATTTTTTAAAGAATAATTGTCCAAGGACCATTGCAAGGCGTGGATTTTTTTAAGAATATTTGTCCAAGGACCATTACAAGGCGTGGATTTTTTAAAGAATAATTGTCCAAGGACCATTGCAAGGCGTGGATTTTTTTAAGAATATTTGTCCAAGGACCATTACAAGGCGTGGATTTTTCAAGGACCAACACAAGGCATGTTATTTTTCAAGGGCCATTACAAGGCGTGGATTTTTCAAGGACCAACACAAGGCATGTTATTTTTCAAGGGCCATTACAAGGCGTGGATTTTTCAAGGACCAACACAAGGCATGTTATTTTTCAAGGGCCATTACAAGGCGTGGATTTTTTACAGAATATTTTTTTAAAGGACCATTACAAGGTGTGGATTTTTTACAGAATATTATTTTAAGGCGTGTTATTTTTCAAGGACCAGCACAAGGCGTGTTATGTTTCAAGGTCCATTACAAGGCGTGGATGTTTTACAGAATATTTTTCAAGGACCAATACAAGGCGTGTTATTTTTCAAGGGCCATTACAAGGCGTGGATTTTTTACAGAATATTTTTTCAAGGACCAACACAAGGTGTGTTATTTTTCAAGGGCCATTACATATTGTGAACTTATTTTTCACAAATATTTTTTTGAGGACCAATAAAAGCGTGGTTATATTAAAAAAATATTAGTTTAAAGACCAATACAGGCATGGATATTAAATTAATAGATTTTGTACGTCCGATACAGGCACGTATTTTCATATCGTTTTATTAATATCTCAAAAATTTTTAAAATTTTCAAATCTTATAATTTTCCATGTTAAAACAACCCTTAAACATCACCAGCTAATCTTCATGTATGCCAACGGATATAACCTCAACCTCCCAAATATTATATGACATTGCATACGCATACTGTTCAAAAATTCCTTTGTCGTAGTGTGTGTGTGCTAAAAAATTACTTTTACTGATTTATGTTGCATTCGCCATAAAAACACTCTATTTGTAGTCATTGCATATGACTGAGTGACCGACATACTGGATGATGATGGCGATGACGATGGCTATGGCAATGTTATGGCAGTGCCATAAAATATTTGTGGGAATTTTTATTGCAGTTTTCCGTTTTTTCTGTTCTTGTGCTTTGTTTAATGTCATTTTTATTGAGTAATTTTTGAAACATTGTTTCATGTTATCGGGTGTGAAGTAATTGTGCGAAGAAATTTAAGAAGTTTTGCTGTGGTTTTATGTCCGGCGTTTATCGTTTAGTATGTTGCACATAAATGAAAACTATGTTATGATTTATTAAAAGTAAAACGCATATTATTTTGGCACTGATTTGCAATGATAGTTTTTAGTGGAAAATAGTAGGGAAATTGTTGTATTGTGAACATTTTTTAAAAGGAAAAAAAAAAACAAAAAAAAGTCAAATAACCAGTGAGCGGAGCAGTAATATTTCGTGATATTTGTCCCCTCTTGTCCGATTAGAGGTCAACAACACCTCTTCCTTACTTTTTTCGAATATTCAGTACAGTCCTTCTAATTACTTGTCCAGATTACCTTCACGGTGGGTTGTGTTGTGATTTTCGGATTATTGACTCGAAAACACACAAAAATTATGTTTTCGGTCCATTTCATACCAAAATTACTATCTGTTCATTATAGGCGTTGTCCTTGACCATAACTGGAACTTCATGAAAAATTTCAAAGCCATCAGCGCGATATTTCTCCCTCTAATGTGGTAATGGGTTACTAAATAATATTTGAATACGTAAGCACCTGTAAATATTTCCCTGTATCTCCCACATCTGAGTAGACACATAACTATATTTGGTATCAATTTAAAGGCCAACCACTCCTCTTGGATATGCTATCAACTCCTGGGGTCTACATCCTCCAGGAGTAAATATATATGCCATAGAATACAAATTTTGTAATTTTTCACACAAAAGTCAGGGTCCATTTGACCCGCTAAATATTGACCGATCATTATCAAAACAGACATGCTTATTCTTTGGCCCAATCCCCTTCTCCATGCAAAAATTCGCGGTGTTTGAGCCATAATTGCGGCCTCTGGAGCGACCAGAAAAACCGACAAAAATAATGTTTTTGGTCCATTTCATTCCCTAAATATTAACCGATCTTTTCCAAAAACAATAGGGGTCTTCATTGGCCAGAACCCACCCTACATGCAAAATTTCGTGAAGATTGGTCCTTAACTGTGGCCTGTATCGTGTTTACAAATTATAATGGACAGACGGACGGACGGACACACATGTCTAGATCGACTCAGCTAGTCGAGATATGACGATCGTTATGCTTAAGGGTGGGTCTAGGACCAATATTTCGCGGCGTTACAAACATTTGGGCTGCACAAAGCTATAATACCCTGACAACATAGTTGTGTAGGGTATAAAAACTCAATTTAATGAACATTTTTATTTTTGCTACTGATTACACTGTGCGACAAATTTTAATTTTTTTTAATAATCACCGGGGAATTTCAACTGATAAAATATCGAGGAATCGACTCATTGATGGGATCTTTTCGGTCCCCTTTTCAAGGAGTGATTGAAAAATATTCTACAGAAATGTTCGCCATAAAGTTTTACTAAAAGTCTCAGAATAGACTAAAACTCAAAAATTAGTCTAAACGTCAAAAATCTTAAAAAACAAACTATTACGATTGTTTATTCTTTTGGGTTAATTTCGACCACTTTTTGACATATATTGGGCGGTATGCCAGCCAAGACGATTGCTAGTTTTAAGTGTTCAAGAGTTGTCCATAAACACGGTCTTTTTCGTAGAGCCCTTTAAAGGTCTAGCGGTGTCAAGATCTTGGTGGCCGGTTGATATTGCCTCGAGGGCGTATTAGGCGGCCAGGAAATTTCCACAAATTCTCCAAGCCGTGTTCTTCAATAGCAGGCAAACAAATAGGTTATCATATGACCATAACGTTCGGAATGCACGGTAAAAGTAGTTTCATTATCGTTTTCGAAGAAGTAAGGTCCCACCGTCTGACGAAAAAGCGTAACAAACAGTAACCCATATCGGCCCATAGATCTTTTGGAGAATTTTTTTCTCAAACACTCCAAGATCTGCCTCATCTGCTTGTGCAAGTACCCACGATTCATATCCATATAATAGCACGGATAGTATCAAGGTAGTGTGAGTTTGGTCTGGCGGCAGGTGGCATTGTTTCTAAACTGCCTACTTAGACTATAGATGCATAAGTTGACCATCACTGTTCTTCTCGAATGTCAAAGCTGATATTATTAGTTTTATTTATGGCGGTATTAAGGTATATAAAATGTTTGGCTTCCCCGAAGCTGTAGTTCTCAAGCTCCACGAGTAGATACCATCAGCTTGGTCTTCTCGCCATTTATTTGCAGACCCACTTTGTCAGACTCCTTCTCAATCTCAATGTTCAACTTGAGTAACATGTGTTTTTTGCCTGAATCCTCGTTCGGTGTTGAAGGACTCCTAGAAATCCTTTCCGAATTTAACTGCTGACCCTGTGCATGTTAAAGTTATCCTTCATAGCCGTATTAATTTTGCAGAAATGCCGAAATCAGACATGGCTTTAAAAATTTCTGAACGGATAGGGCTGTCGAATACGGCTTTAAAGTCGAGGAATAGGTGGGATTGTGTCGCTGTATTGTGCGTGGATCTGTTCCATGATTTGGCGCAGAGTGAAAATCCGGTCTATGATGGATTTGCCAGGTCTGAAGCCGCATTGGTATGGTCCAATATTATCATTGACCATTGGCTTTAGTCGTTCACACAGTACGCTGGATAGCACTTTATATGTGATGGGAAGGAGACTTATTCCTCTATAGTTGTTTGCTTTTTTGTGCACGGGACACAGGATGCTGAGGTTCCAATCATTGGTTATGCATTCCTCTAACCCAATTGTACTAATCAGCCGGTGCATGCTCCAGTCTTGAATAGTTCAGCTTGTAATCCTGCCGCTTTATTGTTCTTCAGCCGATTAATTGCTACTCCGACCTCATATTGGAAAGGTGGTATACACTCTATACCGTCAACTCTTATTGGTTCTGGGGTATCTTATTCACCACCACTATTTTATACCTGAAGCTTTTCAAAATGCTCCTTCCAGATCCTCAACAAGCTGTCTGTTTTCGACCCCAGGTTTCCATCTTCATCTCTACAGGAGGATGTGCCTGCACAAAAGCCTTCGGTTTGGTGCCTTACTCGTTGGTGAAATTTTTGGACTCCATTCTGATTCCTGTACATCTCGATTTGTTCACGCCCACGTTTTTCTTGTTCTTTCTTCTTTTTTCTGAAAATACGTTTCGCCTCTCTCCTTTTCTCCCGATAATTCTCCATCGCATTGCATTTTGCTTATCTTATCTTGCGGGAATTTCACATCTGTACAGAAAATCAAATCATATTTCAGTATCATAGAGTTGAGATGAGTTTACAAAGCAACCTTGATATATAATGCTCCATATAGTACCGTGTTACGGACGTGTTAATCGGACAAATATATATTTATGTGTGGGAGCTATATCGAAACCAGAACCGATTTTCCGAATCTTAGCACACATCATTCCAGACTTAGTTATGTACGCTGTGCCAAATTTCATGCGAATCGAAAGGTATATAGAAACTTTGGTGCACCATGTACATAGAATCGGAAAAAAACTATATATGGGAGCTACATCTAAATCTGAACCGATTTTCTCGAAAATTGGCACACATCATTCTGGACCTAATTCAGTACTCTATGCCAAATTTAGAGCAAATCAAAAGATATAGAGGGACTTTGGTGCCCCATTTACCTTAAATCGTACGAAAATATATATGGGAGCTATATCTAAATCTGAACCGATTTTTCCCAATTTCAATAGGGTTCGCCTTGGGCCAAATAAGTGACTTGTGCCAAATTTCATCCAAATCGGATCATAAATGCGAATTGTACTTTGTTTACAATTTAACATCTACAGACGGATGGACGGACATCGACTCAGAAAGTGATCTTATGCATATTCTCAAAAGGAACCATGTGTCTATCTCGTTTCCTTTTGCCAGTTACAAACATATGCACAAAGGCATAATACCCTGTACCACAGTGTGGTGAAGGGTATAAAAAAACAACTTACAAAAAATTCGCACTACATGAAAATCCTTTCGTTTAATCCTACTTTTTATTAAGTTGCTAACTTTAACCATTAAAGCAATCATATCGCGCAAAGAAGATTTTAAATAAAAAGCAGAACTACAACAACACCATAATGCATAACATTAACGCATTGTATACCATTAACATAATTAGTACAACAAAACCAAGTCCAACAAAAGACTGTTGTACTCTCAGTGTGTGTGGGTGTCTCTTCTTTATTAACCACGGCTAACGGTTACATGTTAGCCGTGGTTAATTGTATGGAGGTACTTCAAAATGATGGCAGCATAATGCGCACCCATTCACATCCGAGCTACTCCCTATGTGCATCACTTGTATCTGAGTAGAAAGAAAGATTTTCATTTTAACAATTTAATTATATGCTGAATGAATAAGAAATTAACGGAGCTAATAACCTGCAAGTAAATGCCGACTAGGGAATATGTCTTTTTTGAATCACTAACACCATCAACGAAGAATATATTTACGGTGGTTAGGCCAGGCATGACGTTAGTCTCGTATGTTATAGTCTAATACCTCCTATAATATATGAGGACTCCCGAAACTTTTGGGAATAAATATAGGGAGTTGCAAATAGTCGGTTGTTTCAATCAGTGATTTATTCATTACTTTTCTCCATTGGAACCACAGTCGTTACCCCCTTCCTAGGTAATTCATATAATTAAGGTCCTACAAAAAAGGTCTCGTGAATGCAACAACAACAACAGAAATACGACAATAATACAGCATTTCTCTTCACTTAATATATGTGTATTTGTGTGTGTGTTTTTTTTTCATTTCTCTATACGTAACCTTTGTTGAAGTTATGCTAAAACAAAAGGAACCTCATTTGAAAATAATGATAAACAAAGTCATCCTTTTATGTGTCAGAGCTCATTATGGAAAGTATCCGCAAACAAAAATGCTTACTTATGCACGTGTGAATGTGTGAGTCTGTGTATACTTCACATCTGCATATGCAAATTAATTAGCATAGTGTTTGCGTCGGGGAGAATACACCTCTACCTACCTATAACTAGATGTATTTATTATAGACATACAAACGACGTTATCCCTTGAAAAATAGAAATGTGTATATTTTACCATGGAAATGAAATATATTAGAGTGCATCTAATATATTTTATGTAATAAAAATTGGGAAGGATTTTTCAAAATAGTTTTAATAATTCGCAACATATGCCGCTACTAAATAAGGATAACCCAAGGAATCGTAATGATATTATTATTCTAAGTTGTCCCTTAGTCTTTTCAATAGCATTTTTGTATTTTAGTTATATTTTTCTTGTTACACTCTATTATTTAAGTAATGTTTACACGTATATAAATAGCTGATATAGTGATATGCTCCTTTGATAAATGAAGAATAAAAATAGAGCTCCATTGTGGGTCTCCAGAGTTGCTGTGGTTAATATTTATTTTTTTGGGATATATGAGAATGTAACAAGTAAAAACGTATATACAGAAACATCTCCTGACCTTCTTTACTAGATGAGTGTGTGGTAATGGCATCACCTAGTTTGCCACTAGAATAACCAACATAGCCCCTCGCTTCTCCCAATTTGCTGATTGTAGAAGTTCTCCTCTTTCCACATCCATTCCTCTTTTACCTTCGTCATGTAATGCAATTCCTTCATTGTTTTGTTAGTTTTCCCTTGATCGATTGGTTTGATATGTGCGGGAAGAACAATATTTTACTTCACAAGGCTTTAAGCTCCTTAATAATTAGTTCGATACTCTTTGTTCTTCTCTTGATTGTGGTCTGGTCAGGGGCAATCGTTTCCGTTCACTCAGTTGAGCGTCAGCAATTGTTGTCTCCTCTTGATGGCTGATGGAAACTGATAGCGTTCGAATCCTTTCAAGATGAACAACGAAAAGACTACCAGGGAATGGCAGATGGAGTGCCTAGTTCTGAAGCCAATGAACAGTTCTTCAACACTATGTTGTCTTTCATGACCATCTTCAGGCGTTTCAGGATGAACGACTCAAACAGTTTCCCGAATGTTGAGCAATTATCTGATGGAGAGCCCTTCTTTAATATCGGCACCACTATAGTCTGCTTCCATGCTTTAGGAAAGAATCCTAAGTTTACACAATTATTAACAAGGATGGGAAGGTATAAAAAAACAATGATGTCCGCTTTCTCGGTGTCAAAAATTTTTTTGATTTAATTCGAATCTACTCTAATTCTAGAATGTCTCTACAAAATTTCAAGTGAAAATCTCAAGAACTCTTAAAGATATAGCCGATTTATTGTGTTAGCATCAAGTGACGGCTAAAGGGCTTCTCAAACTTTAAACGCGTTTTTCTCAAAACGAATGGCGGGCACGATAACTCAAAAACTAATAATCCAATCGGTTTCAAATTTTGACACGTTTCTCTGGGAGTGTGTAGCTCTCGTATGAACTAGGATAAAGCCAATCGGTGAAGATCTTCCTTATTTTTTAACTTAGTTTGTGGTAAAAAAATAGGCGATTTTCCATAAAAATTTTTTCAAAGTTCCGCCATTTTGTTAATTGTTGTAAAATTTTGGTAAATTATTTTTCTTCCTTTTTAAATCTTCAAATACATATGTGCCAAGTTACAAACCTTAACAAGCATTGGTATTCATTTACCAGCCCATTTAAAATCTTAAAAATAAAAAATCGAGAATGGGGGGGGTTCCCTTAAATGCAATATCCGGAATGCGACCAAGGGCATTAGATTTTTTATCTTGTCTAAATGCTAGAGTAGTGCCAATGTCATCTGACTGGATGAAATCAGCATCAGACCAAGATGAGTCTTTATTAATATCGTTCAGATCATCAACATCTTGATGAACTGAATTCCGGAAAACAGGATCCGATGGCCCGCCCACTGGGCTCAAGAAACCTTATATGTGTTTTGCCAAATCTTCGGCTTTTGAGCTATTATCATAAATCGGTCCTCCAATCGAGTCTAACAAGTTTCCAACAGATTCTCCAGTAGCCTTGCCAGCTGCCACATTGACCTTCATAAAGGTCCTGTTGTAAACATTATTTCTCTTTAGGAGGCCTTGGAAGCATTCCTGCTTAAAAATTTTGATAGCGCCTTCAATCGTGGGTAATCGGGAGGGATCATTCGATCTTCTAAGAGTCCTGGAATTTCAACTGCGTTCCCTGATAAATTATAATATTTTCGGTGGTATATTTCCTAGGGACACGGAATAGAATCATCAATTGTATTCAATATTATTCAAGTCAGCCTTCGAAGTGGGTAATCGGGAGGGATCATTCGATCTTCTAAGAGTCCTGAAAATTCTCCTGCGTTCCCTGATAAATTATAATATTTTCGGTGGTATATTTCTCTAGGCTAGCAACCGACGAATGTATCTCATCGACCCAGATTTCCTATCTGCTGGTAAACCTATTTCTGGCAGCCCCTTATCATTTAAACTCCTAAAGTGATTATTGATTATTCTGTCATAATTTAAAAAGGATATAGGCTCTTTAATTGTGAAAGCACCCACATCGATTTCAATTACAGAAGCTCTGTGGTCGGCCTCATAATCAAATGCGGATACCTTGTCATTATTACCGATCAGAGAGAGATAGAGAGAGAGAGAGAGACTAGGCGTGTGAATAAATATATCAATAAAGAATCCAAATGAATCAGAAGGCCGGGTGGGAGAGTTGGAATATGCAAATTTGAACAGTCTACAGTGTAATTATCTAGGGCTCTACATCTCGCATTATTTTTTGAACCTCACCAGGAAGCGTGTTTGGCAATTAGGTAACCGCCTATTAGAACTTCAGCATTAAGATGTTGATCAAATAATAGCTGCAAATCGGACTGCCGAAAGACAGAATGAATGAAAACAATATAAAGCTGAAAATACCACCGACCATCCATTGTCCTTACATACCCTGACAGTACACGATTCAACATTTCCAGTGGGGATTCAGCGAAAATTAGCTCTAACTAGAACTGCAGTACCACCACCGCACCTTCCCTGTATTGAATAAAGCTATTGTTATCTTCCATTCTAAATTTAAGTATGGTCTTAAGAATTTAACGTTCGGCTGTTCGGAATGATACAGGATTCGAATACCTGATAAAATTTTTATGACAGTGTTTCTTAGCTAAAGAAATCACCGAGTTCACGGTTATGAATGTGATTTTGAAATTAAACATTGCTGACAAACCAGTCCTATAGCTTTTAAAAAAATCACCCTTATATTGTTATATGACTTTTCGATATCTGCTTTCAATATCTACCTCAACAAATATATATCTACCAACGGTATGAAAATATTGTTCAACCGGATTATTTTTAATGAATAATATTACAATATTATTATAAATTTTTACTAGTATTACCCCTTCCTTTTATAATATTTTTATATTTCCCTCATTTAATTTCAGATCTGTTGGCAACCATGGCATTGTTAGCGCGATAACATTTCTAGTTGGCAGTTTCACAGCATGGCTGGTGGCATAATGTTAGTAATTATGTAAAAGGCACGAATAATACAGGAAAAAACAGCGAACCGTGAATACGTCAAATTGTTTATCAGTGTGTGTGTTTGAGTGCGAGGAATTACATGCAAATGTATGTAAGCTGTTGAGTGTTTCAGTGCGCTCTAAGGATGTGAATTTCAATGATTACGACAGGCGAGGAGCAACATAATGCAGTCTAAAAGGTATGTCACGTGTTTCGAAAAGAGTCACACCCACACACCTACAGACACTTGTTTTGCATAATATCAATAGGAGTGTGTGATATTAATATTTCCATTCAAATGCTAATTGAATAGCTGGATAGCTAATTAAAGCAAAGGAAAAAATAATAATTTTTCGTGGATTAGTGCATTAAAAAAGAAAAAGGTGATAAATTCAGGACAGAATTGACATCCAACAACATATTTTTTTACACTTTATTTCATACTTAAATCCTAAATGTACTAGATTAATCCTTAATCCACCGGGGAGATAATGTGTTGTAGCAATTTTTTTTCTGAAGACATTTTTTGCATATGTTTTACTAAACGTTGCTACAAGTTTCGAAACGCATTTATGCAAATTATCTTTTGCCGTTGTTAGTGTCTCTTGTTTGGAGGACTAACTCATTTGCACAATACCCAGACCAATTAAAATTGTTTGTTTGTTGTGTGTTTTGCATTTCACAGATTACCCAGCTCTATTCTCATGAATGGGAATACTTCAGAAGCTAAGGTCTGCTTCTGCACAAACAAAAAATGCATGTTAAGGTTAGTGCTGCTACTACTCCAAAATTCAAATCGGAAAACAAACAAAAACTCACTGAAGAAGACTAACTACTTGTCACCCCATTTACACTACAAACATGCATAGTTGATGTCACTAGTGTCACAGCAAAAAAAATAAATTATCATTGTAATCGACTATGGAATTAGATTCAAGTATTAGCAACTTGGTATATTTGTAGATTCGAAAATATGAACAGAAGAAAGCTGTCAATAATTGCTTCAACCTTGTTTTTCACCTGACAAAAAATTTCCAAATTTCAGCAGCTTCGTTTAAGAAATGAAGTCAAAACATGGATCTAAATTTAAAATATTTTGCGCAGATATTCTTCGTATTACAAAAATCGGCAATGCTACTTTTAGCCACATCGGTCGGACCCTCATAATAATCAAAATGAAGTGGAATATTTATATAGGGGAGATGCTATTTATTCCCATAAATATCCCTGAATGTCAACGTGTATAAGAACAAAAAATTACCTTAAATTGGGTGGGACTATTACCAGTTGTTGATCCGCCTCGAATTACAAATTACAGTTCTTTCGGGCAACATTTATGGTAAAAACAAAAATGTGACGGTATCGTTTTCGGAAGGCTATACCGATACGTTTTCCGATAGATTTCCTTTTCAATACCAAATCTATAACCTGGCAAAATTGACATAGAATTTTATTCCGAAGATTATTGAGATTCTTATCAGTTTGTCTATAGAGATTCTATAGTTTTCTTTCAGTTCGTCTCTAAGAATTCAGCTCGTTTATAGAGGCGGCCTTTAGTTAGTCAGTAAAATCCTCATTCCCCTCGTCCTTAAAAATTTATTTCAGCTTTTCAATATAAATCTCGTCAGCTCATCCATAGAGGTCCCCTTCAATTAGTCTATAAAGATGCTCTTCATCTCTTCTATATATATTCCCTTCACATCTATAAAGACCCCCGCCGGCTTTTCTATATATTTTTGATTTTCGCTTCAGCTTAAATATCACCTCGAACATTGAGACTCCCTTCAGCCCTTCTATAAAGTCCTCATCTTTCTCTTGTATAGGAATGACCTACAGATCATCACTAAAAATCACATTCAGCTCGTTTATAGAAACTCCTCCAAGTTGTCAACGAATACTGCGCTCTGTTGGTCGATTGAGTTGCCTTTATTTACGTATATAGGAACTTCTTTAGGCCCATTGGTCTATAAAAACATCTTTCTACTGGTCTATAGTGACAAATTTCTTCTTACATATCATCCCCTCAGATCGTTTATGAGGACTCTCTTTCTTTTGTCTATAGAAGCTCCCCTCAAATCGTTTGCATAGACTTTCTTCAGTTCTAAAGACACTCCTTTCAATTGAGCGACTCCCTTCAACCTGTCTATTGAGACTCCTTTCAACCCGTCTATAAACACTCCTTTTATCTCTATAGAGACTCCCTTCAGCTGGCCCATAGATTACCTTCCACTCGTCCATAAATACTGACTTCAGTTTATCTATAGAGATTCCCTTCAAGTCGTCTTTAGAGACTTTCTTCACTCCCTTCTATAGAGAATAACTTCATCCCGTTAAAGACGCTTCATCTCACATATATGAACTCCCTTCAACTCGTCTGTAGAGACTTCCTTCAACTCGTCTATAGAGACTCCCTTCAAATCGTCTATAGAGGATTCTCATCAGAATGCCTATAGAGACCTACTTCAGTTTGTCTATATAGACTCCCTTAGCTCTTCTATTGATTAATCCTTAATCCTGCATATAAGAACTTCATTCACCTCACTTTATAGAGACTTCCTTCAGCTCCTCTCCTTTAGAATTTGTAGTCTTTGGTATTATTTGCCTTTAGTATGAAAACATTTAAATTAAGGGGACCACCCCATTCTCGGGGTCAAAAATTTTGTTGATATAATTCGAATCTACACTAATTAAAGAATGTCCCTACAAATTTTCAAATGAAAATCTCAAGAACTCTTGAAGATATAGCCGATTTATTGTGTCAGCATCAAGTGACGGCTGAAGGGCTTCTCAAACTTTAAACGCGTTTTTCTCTAAACATTTTTTTGCGAATGGCGGGCACGATAACTCAAAAACTAATAACCTAATCGATTTCAAATTTTTACACGTTAAAGATCTTCAATCGGTGAAGATCTTCCTTATTTTTTAACTTTGGGTTTGGTAAAAAATTGGCGATTTTACAAAAATATTTTTTCAAAGGTCCGCCATTTTTAATTTTAGAGCGAAGTCAATAATCCTAGTTCATACGAGAGCCAGACATGTACTCTTTCTAACACCGTTGGAATTTTCGGATTCCGATGTTCCAGTGAGGAGTTATCATGCCCGCCATCAAAAATAAGGACTTTTCTTTAATTACAAAAAAACAACAAAATTTTTTTGCAAATTATTTGTCTTCTATTTTAAATCTTCAATTATATATGTGCAAAGTTACAAACCTTAACAAGCATTGGTATTCATTTACCAGCCCATTGAAAATCTTGAAAAATTAAAATCGAGAATGGGGGGATTCCCTTAATACAAATATTATTTTTAAATGCACAACAATTTACACACAACATTTAACAAAGTAAAAAAACAACAACGCAATAAAATAATATTTTAAATCCATAACGAAAAGAAAATCTGTTAAGCTGTTGCGGACGTAAGTTTTTGGTTTTCAACATTTATTACCCGCCAAGACAATAAAAAGCAATAACTCCGAACAACAAACTCAAAGAAAGTGCCATTAAAATAAGTGCGAACGAAAATGAATATTTATTCGCATGGCAAATGCACAGTAAAAAAAAAAATAATATTTACGTAATAAAATCCCTAAATGACCAATTTGGCACGTCTAAGAAATTTGCCTTAGATGCGTTTAAAAAAAATGTTGGAAAAATTATGCACCATTTTAATTGAATCGTTTGTTTTTTTTTTATTTAGAAGTGCCGTAGAACAACTACTGCCAAATAATATGCATAAAAGTTTAATCGAGTTATTAAAAGCGGTACAAAAATTGGGTTTATTATATCTAAATCATGTTCAAATTGATCCTGTTCTATTGACGTGTTTGGCAGTTTTCATAAGATTTATTTTTAATTCATAGTTGTAGTTATAAATTCTAATTTATTCGAAATTTATTGGTGTTCGTAAATATAAAGTATTCTGTGCAAGGATCGATTAATTTGATTTGTTGCACAACAGATAGATTCGAGATAGAAGTAGGATATGTTGTACACAAATATTCCTTATTCGTTTTAACTGAAGACATGTCACCTCTAAAGTTACCTGAAAAGCTGTATACAAAAACATAGAGGTTCTTCTTTATCTACTTTAGACAAATTGTAATAGATCTGCATATTGATGGAACATATTTCCGGGAGAAAAATAACGAAGCGCAGTGTTCCTACAATACAATATGTAGTACCCAGCTAAAACAAAAGACAATAGCAACAAACGCTTCAAAATTTGTACAGTTTCAAGTTATCAAAAATACACTGTTCATTTCTCCGTCGTCAAATACGCATCGATCCTCCTGTAAAGTTTGGAAGAGAACTTTTAAGTTTGTGTTACACATCAAATAGCGGGAAATTACATCAGAACAATTGAACATAATCTTAGACAGAAAATCGTTTATTTGCGGCATAATTAAGGAAGAACATCAAAATATTGACTATAATTTCTGAAAGAAATGTTTTTTACAGATGAGTTCAAATTCAATAAAAAAGCGGAGTCTTATAGTCGGATGGGCCGACCAAATTATGCGGTTCTATATTCTGAATATGGTCAATGATTCGCGACAATTGCACTCTCTTTAATGAGTATATATCAACAGTTCCACTTCTAAAAATTTGGTCACTTTAGGTTTTAGTTGATTTGGCCCTTTGGAATATTTACCGAACGAACAGTCGTTCTAAGTATTCAGATGCTCTTCGCCGTGTAAAATATGTCATCTCAACATCATCAAAAATTATAGAAGTCGTCCTTGACCATAACAATAACTTTATGTACAATTTCAAAGCGATCAGCGCAACATTTCCATCCTCTAGTGGGGTAATAGTAATACTAAACAATATAATAACACTTAGACACCTTAAAAATATTTAAGTGCAACTTCCACGGCCGAGTACATACATCAATATAATTGGTATCAATTTAAAGGTCAACCACTCCTTTTGGATGCTATTAACTTCTTGAGTAAATAAAAGTTTATATATACATTTATATGGGGGCTACCCCCAAAAGTAACTCGAAAATTCATATTCCGGGGGAATTTGTATGATGAAAATTTCTCAAAAACTAAATATAGGGGATACCGCTATAAGGTCTATACCAAAAGGTGGACTTATATATTCCATTTGAATTATCAAACACCCTTGAAGGGGTAGAAATAGGTTTGGACAAATTTCAAATATATATCTTGAAGAGTTTGATCTATATAGCGATTTCGACAGACCGGTGGACATGCAATACCGTGAGGAAACCAAAAATTTAAAAAGTGTGTACTTACTTACTTAGCTGGCTTGTGACAGAACTTTCGTTCCATTAGCCGAGCTTAGAAAAGATTTCTAGACTCGTCGGTCTTTTGCGCAGGTTTTCCAATTTGAAAGACCATTTTCGGCGATGTTGTCTTCGACTTGATCTTTCCAACGTATTCTTGTCCTCCCCCTTCTTCGTGAACCATCAGCTGGTTCGCTTTTATATGCCTTCTGGACTGGGGCATTTTCATCCATTCTCACAACCTAGCCAACGTAGTCACTGCAGTTCAATACGTCTTACAATGTTGATGTCCGAGAATAGCTGATACAACTCATGGTTCATTCGACGGCGATATTCACCATCAAAGCAGATCGGTCCATAGATCTTTCGGAGAATTTTTCTCTCAAACACTCCAAGAGCTGCTTGAGATTCGTATAACAGCACGGGTAGTATCAGCGTCTTGTAGAGTGTGGGTTTGATCTGGCGGGAGTTGGCCTTGCTTTTGAGTTGTTTGCTCAGTAGCATCTGTTGGCCATCTCTATCCTTCTCAGAATTTCAAAACTGATGTCATTGGTTTTATTTATGGCGGTACCAACGTATATAAAATCTTTGACTTCCTCGAAGCTGTAGTTCTCAAGTTCCAAGTTGGTCCGAGTCTACTGGACGTCTTGAGCGTTGATACCATCAGCTTGGTCTTCTCTCCGTTTACTGTCAGTCCCACTTTGGCAGACTCCTTTTCAAGTTCTTTAAAGGTTAATGTTCGACCAATTATGTCGATGTCATCGGCGTAGGCGAGTAACATGTGTTGTTTAGTGTACAGATTTAATTTCTGGTCACTTTTGCCTCTTGTATGAACTTGTCCAGCAGGTTGTTAAAAAGGTCACACGACAAACTATCTCCTTGTCTGAATCCTCGTTCGGTATTAATGGGCTCCGAGAGGTCTTTTCAGACTTTAACTGCTGATCTTGTGCCCGTTAAAGTTATTCTGCATAGCCGAATTAATTTTGCAAGAATGCCAAACGCATACATTGCGGCACGCTGGATAACACTTTATATGCGATGGAAAGGAGACTTATTCCTTGATAGATGGCACATATCGTCCTGTCTCCTGTTTTGTGCACGGGACACAGAATGCTGAAGTTCCAATCATTGGGCATGCATTCTTCTAGCATAATTATGCTAATCAGCTGGTGCATGCTCCTTACCAGCATCTGACCACCAGTCTTGATTAGCTCGGCTTGTAACCCATCGGCACCTGCTGTTTTATTATTCTTCAGCCGATTGATTTCTATTCTGACTTCATCTTGGCTAGGTGGTAAACACTCTATACCGTCATCTATTATTTGTTCTAGGGTATCCACTTCACTGCTACTATTTGATACCCGAAGTTTTTCAAAATGCTCCTTCCAGATCCTCAGCACGCTGTCTGTATCTGTTTTCCTTCTTTATCTCTACAAGAGGATGTGCCTGCACCAAAGCTTCGGTTTGGTGTTATACCCGTTGGTAGAATTTTCGGACTTCATTCTGACTCCTGTACATCTCGATTTGTCCAGTTAACTAGACAAAAATAATGTGTTTGGTCCATTTCACCCCCCAAAATATCATCTGATCATCATCGAAAACTACAGACGTCGCCCTTGAACATAACCGGAAACTCATGCAAAATTTCCAAGCCATCATGTCGAAATTTAAGCCCTCTAATGGTAATACTAAACAATATCGGAATACATAGAAACCTATAAGTATTAAGGTAAAACTCGCACATCCGAGTAAATGGAACAATACACTTTGTATCAATATCAACCACTACTCTTGGAGTCATGAAGGGCGTAGACCCGAGAAATATGTCATAGAATAAAAATGTTGCTTTTTTTCACCGATCTTCATTAAAATAGTCACGATTATTCTTTGGCCAGATACCCTTCCTCTTGTAGAATTGTTTGGTATTCGGGTCATAATTATGACTTCTAGAACGACCAGATAAAATGTTTATTATCGTATCCCATATTGAAATTAAAAATCGTTGACAAAAAATAGTGTTTTTCAGGAAAATCGATTTATGAACCATTGTACCTTGTAAATTTTTGATATTTCAAGAAGTAAATGTCCTCATTAGTTTAAAAGCAAAAAATCCGTCTTAGGTATTTATAAATGTCTAAGTAAGCATCGAATTGAGTACTTTCCACACGTTTTATTTTCCCACCTCCATATAGGCATATTATTATAACATAAATCCTACAACCATTCAAAATTCATGTTCATTAAGCCATAAAGACGACAAATGTCCACAATCGTTTTTCTTTTTTTTTACACATGAATAGTTTGATTTATTCACTTGGAACATAGAACATTAGATCGCATGTTACATATCATTGGCTTTGCTAAATCACCGTGATTTTACTTTGTGTTCGCCATATATTTTCAAAAAAAGGAGAAAAATGTGAATAGTTTGGGCTTGGTAGATGGCAATATGTTTTATGACAACGTTTGTGTGATTGCTGGTAATAAAACATAATGGCCAGTTTCTGTTTGACTGACTGGCTAGCTGGCTGATAAGTTAAAAGCATGCAATTGCTTGTTCATAATGTCTTAATTTTTCAGTTCAACTTTTGTTTGTTTGTTAATTTCATAGCCCTAATAACTCTGTTTGTCGCAGATTTTTGGGAAAGGTGTGGATTTTTATGGCATAGGTATATAAATAACATAACTTGTCACATTAGGGAATGAAATTCTCTTTAAAGCTGTTTTTTTTAATTGTGGGAATTCTTAGAATTGCCTAGAAGTGGAGGGTAGATTTGGAAAGAAGCGAATTAAAAAAGAGATGGGGTCTAAGAAAATATGGTTTACATTTGAAATATTTTTTCATAATTAAATTTGATTAATGTGGTTCCCTAATAAATGTGGTATTTGAAGGTTTTTATACTATCTCCGTTAATTATCTTCACTTCAAATCATTTTTGAATGACTTTTAATTTCAATTATATTTAAAATTGTTTTCAATTAGCAAAAAGCCTCATTCACCAACGAAAGAAAAATAAAACTTATAAATGATGATTATTCAGGGCACTTGTTTAATTAAAATGCCATCAACGTCAATTTATTTATTAAACATTTAATGCAATTAATTTAGAATTACGAAAAAACAACAACAATTCCATTAAAACCAACAATAACCACACACTCTTCCATACCACATTTGAAATTATAGAAATTCTAAAAGGAAGTTTCATATTTATTCATTCTCATACTTTCTTTCCGCCAGTGCATTCTGTGGTGGTTATTATGCCTCGAAGCACGCTTGCTACGATTAAAATAAATATGAAACTCCATCTTTCACTGCGCCGTGATATATGAACCATTCATTTATTCCCTTTTTCTAGACATTTTTTTTTATTTTTGTTTTCCTATCTGAGGAGTGAGTGAGCCGGGATACTGGTTCGCTCTCTTGTTCTGTGGCAAACAGAATTATTTTTAGCCAAACACTTTAGCACGTTTTGTACACTATGTCGGACGACGATATCGTGTATTTTTATATCTTTGGCTGGTGCAACTTGAATGCACAACAATAGCGGCAACAACACTTCAACACATAAAACTGCAAAACACCAAACACATAAGGCACTTGCCGCATTGGGAAAAAAAGTTATCGGAATTTTCAAATGTTTCACTTAAATTTCAGCCATAGCATAGCATTTCATTGAATGAATATGAATTCTTGGCATTATCATAATTTTCAATGTAACAAAATTCTACTTAATAGCAAATGATGGGTTTAATTTTCAAGCCGCAGCTATAAAAATGTAATTTTTTTTTAGAATAAAAAAGGAAGACACAAGGAGTTTCCCAGAAAATCTGACCAATAGTCTAAAAAACTTCTAGTCAGAACAACACCGAACAATAGCTAATATGAAAAATAATAAAATGTAGTAATGTTAGATTTACGAATGTCCAATATATATATTTACTATATATCTACTGTTACAAAAGGAGTTGCCAATTTAATCCAAACTTTGAAAATCGTAATATTATGGGAATATCCAAAATTAAAGACTCTAGTTAAAGACTAGACGTCGGGCTTAGATTAAATATTTGTAAGTACCTTGATGGGTGACGTAGGGGATGATAGATACCAATCACCGGCTCTGATTTGCTTTAACATGGCAAAACCGATGCTTATCTTAATTCCTTTTTCATCTCAATTGTGGTCACTGACCTTCCCGCGGTCATCACCCGTTGATATGTGAAAAAGCAACAAAAAAGAAAACCAAACCCCATAATTTGACGATCCGCCCAAACGTAAAATGAACCACGAGCTACGAATATGCACTTGGAATGTGCGCACGTTGTACAGAACAGGCTCCGTTTTTGCTTTGGCGGATATACTCAAGAAGTACAAAGCCGATATTATTGCCTTACAGGAAATGCGATGGAAAGGGACAGGCGAATGTAAATCAGATGATTATGCACTGTATTATAGCTGCCATGAAACGAGAAATGAATGCCCTGAAACGAGACATGAATTAAAAGACCTCGTCTCCAGATTTACTACAGTTGATGAGCGAATTACTATAATCCGTATAAATGCGAAGTTCTTTTACATCAGTCTTATTGGTGTCCATGCTCCGACGGAAGACAAAGACGAACACACCAAAGACATATTTTACTAGCACCAAGAAACAGCATATAACCGCTGCCCTAGGCATGGTATTAAAATTCTGCCAGGAGATTTTAATGCAAAAATCGAGAGGAAAATATTTTTGGCTTCACCGTTCAGCCTACATAAAGAAACATCCGACAACGGCATGATGTTGATTAACTTCGAGGCAGAAAAAATATCGTAGTTAGCAGCACCAGATTCAAGCAACTCGATATACACAAAGTCTCCTAGATTTCTTCGGATCGAACAACAGAAAATCAATTTAATCATGTTGTGATAAACGGAAGGCATTCTATAAACCAGTTTTTTAATCCGCGCCAAATCCTAGAAAATATCCACGAAAAACTCATCGACACAGTCCAACTTTTTGTCGACTATAAAGCCGCATTTGACAGCCCTATCCGTCCAGAGGTGTTTAAAACCATATCTGCTCTTGACATTCCTACAAAATTAATTCGGCTATGCAGGATGACTACAACTGGCACAAGATTAGCAGTTAAAGTTGGAAAGGCCCTCTCGGAGCCCTTTAATATCGAACGAAGATTCAGATATGATGACAGATTGTCGTGTGACCTATTTAACATCCTGCTGGAAAAGGCCATACGAGATGCAAATGTGAACAGAAATGACACTGTACACCAAACAACACATGGTACTTGTCTACTCGTCGATATAAGGGGTCGAACATTGCGAGCGGAAACAGCCACCACTGAACAAATTGAGATGGAGTCTGCCAAAGAAGGTCTGGCAGTAAACGGAGAGAAGACTAGTGTTGGCCAACAGATGCTACTATGGTCTAAGTAAGCAGTTTAGAAACAAGTCCACATACCGCCACACCAAACTCACACTCTACAAGACCCTGATACTACCCGTGCTGTTATATGGATCTGAAGCATGGATACTTACGCAAGCAGATGAGGCAGCTCATGGAGTTTTTGAGAGAAAAAATTTTCGAAAGATCTGTGGGTCGATCTGCATTGAAGTGAATATCGTCGTCGAATGAACCATGAGTTGTACCATTTATTTTCGGACATCAGCATTGTCAGACGTATCGAGTTGTGCCTAAATAAAAGAAGAATTGTGTGCATGTCAGGGGTTTCCTAAATTTGGCTACATGTTCTTTTAACGATTTTTTCCGAATTGTAAAAAACCCAGAGTTCACCGTCCTATGTTGGTCAAGCAGAACAGTCGCCAGAAGCAACAATTTGCTTGAAAGTTCTTCTTTCACGAACAACTTTTTTATTCAACTTTAACTAGATCCACACGTTCGATTGATGTTTTAATGCGGACACATATGAAACGTCTTTTTAACCACAGCATTGATATGTTTTCAAAATTCCTTTGCAGATATCGACGGAATGAAGTTCGAAACTGTTATTATTAATATTATATTTGTATGCGGGTGAAATAATAGCCCCGTGATGCATCTTTCTTCATCGATACTTCCTCTATTTCTCCTCTTTTCATACTCCCAATAGCAAAGGTACTACAATTAGTGGCATTTTGTACTTTTTGCGCAACTTTGGTATGGGCTTATGAAACTGTCTTGATACACCAACCTTTTTTATCTCTATTTGTTTACACAATATCAATGGTATTGTGCGACACGAAAATTATTCAGGGGTTCTAATGTACCAATTCTGTTTAGTTGGAGTCCCTGAAGCACGAAAATACCTTAGGTTTTCAGGGTCACTTCGAAAATTAGTTTTTTAACGGTTAATGCAGAGAAAAACTTGGTCTCATATAATAATAACTTATTTACTTTATAACACTGTAACTCAGCTAATCCTGTAACCATTTACCATATATATATATATATATATATATATTGTTTGAAAGGAAAAATTATACTCTTCGTTAGAATAATATAAATCCGTTATAAAGTAAATAAGTTATTCGCGTTTCAAATTGAAAATCTATGCGACCACGTTTTTCTCTACATTTACCATTATAAAACTAATTTTCGAAGCGACCCAGAAAAACCAAAGGTATTTTCGTGGTCCAGGGACTCCAACTAAACAGAATTGTTACATTAGAACCCCTGAATAATTTTTGTGTCGCACAGTGTTATTAGAAACCCACAATCTAAATTCCAGAGTTGTAGAACTATACGTCCTCTCAATTTAAACAAAGATGAACTGTTTAATATGCTATAAAATTGTATTTTATATTGTTAATACACAGTGATATTAGCTAAACATTATTAAAGTCCTGCAAATTATGTACATAAATTCCAAATATTCAAGGAACAACTACAATGTCGAGTATATTTTCCAACCTCCATTTCTCAATATCTCTACCCCCATTGTAGCATAAATTTACTTCCGAATAAATTATACAATTCTTTTCATTTTTTTTTTCGTTTTGAAATGATGTGACATTTCTATGCTATAGCAGCAATAACTTATAAAACGCAAATTTATTACACGTTCTTTCCGTGTCTTATATAGCCTGGCAATAGCAGCAGAAGACAATCCCCCTGGCGTGTAGCATGTGATGATAATGCTTTTATTTTTGTTCCTCCTTCTTCTTCTTCAGCTTGAGTATAAAATTTTGCATTGTCATATGCAAAAACCTAAAAAAAAACAACAGAATGAGAGTCCTTGGAGATATCGTGAAGGGTTAGCATCTACTAGCTGACATTTTTGTATGCGAACCAAACCCATTTGCATAGTAACATTCGTAAAATATTCTTCAATAAATCCACGCCTCAGTTGGCCCTTGAAAAATATTCTTCAATAAATCCACGCCTCAGTTGGCCCTTGAAAAATATTCTTTAATAAATCCACGCCACAGTTGGCCCTTGAAAAATATTCTTTTAGGTCCTTGAAAAAATATTCTTTAATAAATCCACGCCTCAGTTGGCCCTTGAAAAATATTCTTTAATAAATCCACGCCTCAGTTGGCCCTTGAAAAATATTCTTTAATAAATCCACGCCTCAGTTGGCCCTTGAAAAATATTCTTTAATAAATCCACGCCTCAGTTGGCCCTTGAAAAATATTCTTTAATAAATCCACGCCTCAGTTGGCCCTTGAAAAATATTCTTTAATAAATCCACGCCTCAGTTGGCCCTTGAAAAATATTCTTTAATAAATCCACGCCTCAGTTGGCCCTTGAAAAAATATTCTTTAAAAAATCCACGCCTCAGTTGGCCCTTGAAAAATATTCTTTAAAAAATCCACGCCTCAGTTGGCCCTTGAAAAATATTCTTTAATAAATCCACGCCTCAGTTGGCCCTTGAAAAAATATTCTTTAATAAAACCACGCCTCAGTTGGCCCTTGAAAAATATTCTTTATTAAATCCACGCCTCAGTTGGCCCTTGAAAAATATTCTTTAGTAAATCCACGCCTCAGTTGGCCCTTGAAAAATATTCTTTAGTAAAACCACGCCTCAGTTGGCCCTTGAAAAAATATTCTTTAATAAAACCACGCCTCAGTTGGCCCTTGAAAAAATATTCTTTAATAAAATCCACTCCACAGATGGCCCTTGAAAAAATATTCTTTAATAAAACCTCGCCTGTATGGGTCCTTGAAAAAATATTCTTTAGTAAAACCACGCCTGTATGGGTCCTTAAAAAAATATTCTTTAATAAAACCTCGTCTGTATGGGTCCTTGAAAAAATATTTTGGTCCTGTATTGGTCCTTGAGAAAATATTCTTTAATAAGGCCTCGCTTCTTGAAAAAATTCATGAAAATAAAATTATTTTTTAAATTGTAAGTCAACTTTGCAACGGCTTCGGAGCCTGTTGCTCATAAATGTATGTGAACAAAGGAATTTCTTAGAAAATACAAAAATAAATCATTTGAGAAAATATAATAACATGACAAAAATTTGCATAATATATTTACCAAAGGAAGGTAATATAAAATACAGTAATGTTGTTACACATGTTTCAGTAAATGTAATAATAGTATTTTCCATTACCTTTTTGATCAACATGACAATGTGAGTGTGCTTCTATGTACGAGACAACAAATTTCTAAGAAATACAAAAGGTAGCAATAAGATAAAAATGTAATATGAAAATGGTGATACATATACTAAAACAAAACAAGTTATTTACACTGTATGTTAGTCAATGTGTATTATACTTGTTCGATATTAGTTCAGTTTTTATTTAGCCCCACTTTAACTGTATTTAGGAAATTATGCACGTTTTTCAACCAATTTCCAAGCAGTTTAGTATTTTGTGTTTTAATTTGCTTAAAAATATCCCTTCAAATAATATCAATATTGGCATAAGTTTTAGGATAGGTCCCACATGTATTTTATGACAGGTCCCTTTCACATATATCATCAACGATCATCATCATCCGCTCCGGAAAGGACGCCTTCTCCGCTCAATTTTCCCACATGCTTGACGAAATAACTCCTTGTCCCGATATTAATATAGAAGCACAATGGCAAAGAATTGCTTACTCCCGTCAGGACAGAGTATTTGCAGAAAAAAAAGAAGTTAGAACCAGAAAAACGTGAGTGTGAGCAAAAAGAGATGTACAGGAGTCAGAATGAAGTTCGGAAATTTTACCAACGAGTAAAATACCAAACCGAAGCCTGTGTGTAGGCACATATGTCAAGATGTGTTCATAATATCAATTAATCGAGTGAAGAATAATAAAGCATTAGGTGCCGATGGGTTACCAGCCGAACTATTGAAGACCGATGGTCAAATGCTGGCTAGGAGCATGCACCAGCCAATTATTATTATTAAATCTTTAATTTGTAATGAAAAGCCTAAGGGGCCAATAAATTATTACAATATGCTTCGAATATAAAATTTGTAAATTAACATTAATAGTGAGCGGAGGAGTATAGACGGATGGGGCCGACCATATGATACCCTACATAACTTCCAAGAAAATCTAACTTGAGTGTGGGTCTATATTTTGAGCTAGAGCCATATTTCGCGAAATTTGCACCCTCTTGACCGACTAGAGGTCAACAAATTTTCCAGGTTTCTTTCACCCAGGGATGTGTTGTGATGATCGACTCGAAAAAGACACAACTAATTAAGTTTTGGGTCCACTTCATCCCAATATTATTATCTGATCATCACCGAAAAGTATAGGCGTTGTCTTTGACCATACCTGGATACTCATGGGACATTTCAAAGCGATCAGCGCTATATTTTCACCCTCTAGTGTGGTAATGGGTTATAAAATAATATATGAATACGTAAGCACCTGTAAACATTTAAGTGTAACTCCCACATCCGAGTATATACGACAATATATCTGGTATAATTTTAAAAGTCAACCACTTCTCTTGGATATACTATCAACTTCTCCGGTCTATGTTCAAATTTTGTAATTTTTCACACAAAAGCCAGGGTCCATTTGACCCGCTAAATATTGACCGATCTTTATCAAAACAGGCATGCGTATTCTTTGGCCCGATCCCCTTCTCCATTAAATATTAACCGATCTTTTCCAAAAATAATAGGGGTCTTCATTGGCCAGAACCCATCTACATGCAAAATTACGTGAAGATTGGTCCATAACTGTGGCCTGTATCGTGTTTACAAATTATAATGGACAGACGGACGGACACACATGTCTAGATCGACTCAGCTAGTCGAGATATGACGATCGGTATACTTAAAGGTGGGTCTAGGACCAATATTTCGCGGTGTTACAAACTTTTGGGGCTGCACAAAGCTATAATAACCTGACAACATAGTTGTGTAGGGTATAACAATATCTAATTAGGAAAAAATACACTTATGACACTTCACAGGGGAAGAACTACTCCTATTAATACTTCGTCTGTGAGGTCATAGAAAAAAATAATAAAAACTAAAAAACGCTCCCAACTATAGTATCAGCGGCAATTACTGCCTCTAAATATAAGTATTTTTTAAGGTAGATAAAAATAGCATAGGGTTTTATTCTACTGCTTCTGTAAATAATTATTTCGGTATGATGAAATGGTTACATTAAACCTTTTTAAGTTATTAGGTAGTGTATTGAATAAACGTGACACTCTAACAAGAAATGATCTATCCATGTGAACGTCCAATCTTGAAATTGTTAGATTGGTGTTTCTAGTGGATCTTGAAAAATTAAAGGAACTCGCCAAAAAAAGATTGGCATTGAGATTTGCATATTTTATAGAATAAGGAAAGACATCGGATATTAACAAAATTGGTAAATGAAGATCCTATAAAAAAGGTTGAACGAACGAAGAAATGTGATAGTAACGGTTAATACCATAAACCTATCTGTCGACGCTATTAAATTCCCTTTTGAACTCGCTCCATATTATGCATGTTAGCACCAGAGTATACCTCAAGACAGTAGAGAATGTTCGGCATTACAATAGCATGGGCCATTTTCACCTTAAAATGGTTAGGTAGAAAAAGGTCACAATTGTAAAGCCTTCTCAGTGCAATGCTCACTCGAGAGACTACTCTATCAATATGTCTTGCAAAATTTAATTTATTGTCTATAAGTACTCCTAGAATCTCCAAAACATCAACAAATTGTATAGGAATTTCATTATACTTTAAATCGAATACATAAGCATATAAAGAGAACAATAATGCCTTGGTTTTACTAACATTTACGCTGAGTTTGTTATATCTCATCCAAATACTAACTAAATTAGTACGAGTTGGCTACATGAATGCATGCCCAATGATTGAAACCTCTGCATCCTGTGTCCCGTGCACAAAAAAGGATACAAGACGATATGTGCCCACAATAGAGGAATAAGTCTCCTTCCCATCGCATATAAAATGCTATCCAGTGTACTGTGTGAAAGATTGAAGCCAATGGTCAACGACATTATTGGACCTACAAATCCACAATTTTCACTCGCCGACTAATCCTGGAAAGGACCCACGAAAAACACATCGGCACATATCACCTATTCGTCGACTATAAAGCCGCATTCGACAGCCCCATTGTTCAGAGGTGTTTAAAGCCATGTCTATGGCTATGCAAGATAACCTAACCTGGCACAAGTTCAGCAGTTAAAGTCGGAAAGGACCACTCGTCGCCCTTGAATACCGAACGAGGATTCTGATAAGTTGACAGTTTGTCGTGTGATCGTTTTAACATCCTACTGAAAAACGTCATACGAGAAGCACTCTGTACACCATACAACACATATTACTCGCCTACGCCGATGAAATCGACATAATGGGTCGAACATTGCGAGACGTACCAGCCACCTTTGAACAAATTGAAGTGGAGTATGCCAAAGTGGGTCTGACAGTAAATGGCGAGAAGACCATGCTGATGGATAAACGCGCAAGACGTCCAGTAGACTCGGACTGACTGGGGAACTGGAGAACTACAGCGTCGATGTACCCACAGATTTTATATACCTTGGTACCGTCATAAATAAAACTAATGACATCAATTCGGAAAGGATACTGTTGGTCTATGTAAGCAATTTAAGAACAAGGCCACCTCTCGCCAGACCAAAGTCACACTCTAAAATACGTTGATACTACCCGTGCTGTTATATGGATCTGAAGCATGGGTGTAAGCAGATGAGGCAGCTCTCGGAGTGTTTGAGAGAAAAATTCTCGGAGAGATCTATGGGCTGTTCTGCGTCGAATGAACCATGATTTGTACCATCTATTTTCGGACATCAACATAGTTCGACTTATTATTATTTGTATCATCTATTCTCGAACATCAACATAATTAGACGTATCGACCCGCAGCGACTACGGTGGCTAGGCCATTTTATGCGAATGGAACAGGATGCCCCAGTTCAAAAAGCATACACAAGCGAGCCAACACATGCTTCACGTAGAAGGGGAAGGCCACAAACTCGATGTAAAGATCAAGTGGAAAACAACATCCCGATGCCACTGGTAATCTTTTTTAAACTCGGCTTATGAAACGAATGTTCTGTCACAAGTCTGCTAAGTATGTATTAATAAATGTAGAAATGTTTAGCAGTTCTGCTGAAATTATGAGACCTTTGTGTGACTCTGTTCCATTCTACGAGTGTTATATGTAGTTAAACGTTAAAGTAGTTCATCATATTGTGAAGGGCTCGAGAGTGATTTCACCGAATATTTGGTATATTACGAGGGCATTTCGGAAAGTTCTTAGACTAGCACAAAAAGCGCGGTATAAACAGAAAAAAGTAAAGTGTTTTAGAAACTTCCATCTCTGTTATGAACACATGTTATATTTTCTTTCGGTCTGACAACTCTTTCATATAGAAACAGTTGTTCAAAAAAGAATTTTGTTTACAATATATGAAGGAGCTGCCAGATCAAAACAAAATTTGACATGTGTTCGTAAACGAGAAGGAAGTTTACAAAACGCTTAATATTTTTATGTTTATACCGCGCTTTTTGTGCTAGGCTAAGAACCTTCCGAACTGCCCTCGTAGAGCTTGGAACACGTTTTTCAACAAAATTTTATTTTGATATAAGGGATTTTCATTGAATCTCCCTATTAAAATGTATAAAGGGTTCTTAAAGGCTGGCATACATTTATACCGAAAATTTCTCGTTTTGACACCGCCCCATATAAGAGTAGCCGAATTTTGTGAATAAAAACACTTTCCATAGACCTTGAAAACTATTCTTTATAATATTTAGACCTCTTATAGACCTTCTTTATAAAATCCACGCCTATCATAGACCTTGAAAACTATTCTTTATTTAGACCTCTTATAGACTTTCTTTATAAAATCCACGCCTATCATAGATCTTGAAACCTATTCTTTATAATATCCAGACTTCTTATAGATCTTCTTTATAAAATCCACGCATATCATAGACCTTGAAAACTATTCTTTATAATATTTAGACCTCTTTATAAAATTTACGCCTATCATAGATCTTGAAAACTATTCTTTATAATATTTAGATCTCTTATAGACCTTCTTTATAAAATCCACGCCTCTTATAGACCTTCAAAACTATTCTTTATAATATTTCGACCTCTTATAGACCTTCTTTATTCTTTATAATATTTAGACCTCTTATAGACCTTCTTTATAAAATCCACGCCTCTCATAGACCTTCAAAACTATTCTTTATAATATTTAGACCTCTTATAGACCTTCTTTATAAAATCCACGCCTCTTATAGACCTTGAAAACTATTCTTTATAATATTTAGACCTCTTATAGACAATCTTTATAAAATCCACGCCTCTTATAGACCTTGAAAACTATTCTTTATAATATTTAGACCTCTAATAGACCTTCTTTATAAAATCCACGCCTCTCATAGACCTTCAAAACTATTCTTTATAATATTTAGACCTCTTATAGACGTTCTTTATAAAATCCACGCCTCTTATAGGCATTGAAAAAATATTATTTATGAAATCCAAGCCTCTAACTTTCTGTGATTCAATTCTAAGCCTGGGTAAATGTCGTGAATTTGCACTCTCTTGGCCGATATGAGGTCAACAGCTCCTCTTTCTTACCCTAGCATCACACAGAAGAAATTACAAAGTGAAGTGTGGTTTCAAGTGATTGATGTTTTACATTACGCATTTAAAATTATACATACCATTTGCACAAAATTAGTGAATTAAACAATGAGACATATTCCAAAAAAATATCATATACAAATTTAGATTTTGTATCCACCTGGAGATTTAAGTTTTTAAATAACCACATAAATTCAATTTAATCGAAAAAGTAAAAAAACAAACTAACACCATATGACAGTGTATTGAACTGAAAATAACTTTTTTATGCATTCGAAATATTGTCATGTTACAGATATTCCACAATTGGAATATTTTAATTAAAAAAGTGTTAACAGCTGGCAATAAAACTAAAAATAGTATTTATAAAAAAAATGTACATATTCCAACAATATTGCTAAAATTATAGTTGCGCTTCTATGGGACACTTGTAAAAGCAACCAACCTATATATGTAATTAAGAGGATTTAAAAATCCAATATTCCATATACCATAATCTTCAGATACATGGTGACAAACAAACCAAAAAAAGTGAACTAGGTTGGTGTTATTAATAACTACAGCCAGAAAGTGAGCGCAGCACAAAAAAAAGACTACAGCCATATTCATTCGGTGGATTGGTCTATACATGTGCATGTACATTTAAATTCATATTCCACGTTGCTTTATAAAAATTTGCGTTTATTGCAAACTAACAAACAAAAACCCAGCTCTAAAAAAACTGCGGGTATATGAAATCTATAAAGATGGGAAATCCCTATCCTAGTATGTAGGTATAGAGGTTTTTTGAGTTTGTGTGTGTCGCCCTTGTTGGAGACAACATAGGGAGAGGGAGAGAGAGAGCTTGCGAGAGATGATATCCTTAAACAGTCACCGAGTTTTCTGAACAAAACAATAATCCAACCGGAAACCAACAAACGCGCGGAAGTGTCATATGCATACATTAATATGGCACATTGACGACAAAACAACAGACAGATACTGCGACGTGTGCACAAAACATCAACACACACACATACGTGCACATATAAATATACACTTCCACTTCACATATAAATCCTTTGTGAAAACGTATGATTGCATTTAAAAGCCCTTTTTCATATCAGACAACCAACTGTTTTCCGAAGGGAGAAGGAGATGGGTAGGTGTTTTCGTTATTTATCTGAGGTTTGATCGAACTCAATTTGCATGCTACTTGCTTATTAGATAATTCCAATAAATTATGCATATCAGTAACAAATAATTATCTGTGTGCAATTACCAATATCATAATTTTGAAATTTTATCTATTTTCCCCCGTTTGAAGACATAACTTATGGGAAGTGCACACCACATTCGATCATTACTACTTGTTGTAATATTTGCCATTTGGTATTGTTTGTTTGTGCAATTATTCATTTATCTGTATGTTTGTATGTATGGATGCATGTGGATGAGTGTCTGTATTTGTTGATTGTATCCCAAATGACTATTGTTGACGATGCTGAGTTTCAACATTGGCGCTCCATAGGCGTTCGGCTACATGAATATACATATGGACAAATAGAAAGAGCCAACAGACATACATACATACATTTGTATGTATGTAGTTATATCGTGTGAATATTTTTATCCATTGACGCCGTTTTATAAAAACCGTAGCACGCTGTTATAAATAGGGTTACCAATTAAATTTGTAAGGGAACTTCCCCTTGGAATCATAAATTCCAACGACATTACAAATATTACATATTTGACTCGAGAACATTGCTGTAGTATCATTTTATACACTCTATCTTAAAGTTTAAAACACCTCGAAATATTCGTCGGATATGCCATGATGAGAATAAAATTCTATATCGATTTGGATTTGACTCCACAATATTATTTGGAATTTTCGAATTATTGGACTTATTGGATATAAATTCTTTGTATCAAAACTTATGAATTTGGTCAACTTTTTAATTTAGCCCCCATATAACGATACATACCAAATGTGGGTGTTTCGGGTGCGTTTATTATGTAAATCAATCTATACTAATAAAATAATAAAGAGTCAATCAGGCTGACTGATTTAACGATTCATCAACGCCCAGACTAAACGGCTGAAGCTAGAAACTTGAAATTTTGGGAGAGGTTCACTCTTGGTCCAAATGTGACAGATAAGGCTGGGTTTTTCGAAATTCGTACTAAAACGGTACGAAAAGTACTAAAAAGTACTAATCTATACTAATAAAAGAGTAATGTGACTGATTTAACGATTCATCAACGCCCAGACGAAACGGCTAAAGCTAGAATCTTCAAATTTTGGGCGAGGGTCACCCTTGGTCCAAAGGTGACTGATCAAGCTGGGTTTTTGAAAATTCTTACTAGAACGGAACGAAAAGTACCAAAAAGTACTAAATATGGTATCATATGTATTTGGCGAACCAGTAGAGCTAGAACTCTGAAATTTGGATTGAAGGTCACTGATGAAGTGTAGAATAGATGAAGCAAAGGGCTTTTTGGAAATTCGAACTATAAGTATCCGAAAAGTACTGCAATGGACTAAATTTGGTACAATTTCGTAGCATGTGAATGGGTTGAGCTAAAAACTTGAAATTTGGAATGCAAATTATGGTTGAGAAGTAGGGTCGATATGAGGAGAGTTTGGTGACCGTGTACTCATGTGTACGAAAAGTACTATATGGTACTTTATTTGGTACAAATTTGATTTGGAGGTACAAATCGAGCTGGAATCCTGAAAATTGAAAGTAACATTACAGTCGTAGTGTAGGATTGGGATATGTACGTAGTTTTGGAAATTTTTTACTTATGTGTACGAAAAGTACTATAATTGGTACAATTTGGATTTGCGTGAACCGATAGAGCTGGAACAATGAAATTTGGAGTTAGGATCATTGTAGGGATGTAGGATTAGGGTCAGGATTCAGTTTAACAAATTAATACTAAGGGGTACTAAATGGAACTAAATTTGGTACAGTTTGAATTTTAGGTGAACCAATAGAGCTAGAATCATGAAAATTGGAGTCAGGATCACTGTGGAGGTGTAAGCTTGAAATATGTAGGAAGTTTTAGAAACTTGTACTAATGTGTACTAAATTTGGTACAATTTAAATTGTGGGTGAAGCGATAGAGTTGAAATCATAAAATTTTGATTTGGGATCCCTGTGGAGGTGTAGCATTGGGGTATGTAGGAAGTTTTGGAAATTGGTACTACTGTGTACTAAATTTGCTACAATTTGAATTGTGGGTGAACAGATAGTGTTGGAATCCTGAAACTTGGATTTAGGATCACTGTGGGGGTGTTGGTTTGGGGTAAGAAGGAGGTTCTGGAAATTCGTACTACTTTGTACTAAATTTGGTGCAATTTGAATTGTGGGTGAACTGATAGAGTTTGAATCCTGAAACTTAGGTTTAGGATCACTGTGGAGGTGTTGGTTTGGGTTAAGTAGGAAGTTTTGGAAATTCGTACTACTGTGTACTAAATTTGGTACAATTTGAATTGGATAAAGTTGGAATCCTGAAACTTGGATTTAGGATGACTGTGGGGGTGTAGGATTGGTGTGTGTAGGAAGTTTTGGAGATTGGTACAACTATGTACTAACTTTGGTACAATTTGAATTGCGGGTGCACCAATAGTGTTGGGAGTGTAGGTTTGTACTAACTTTGGTACAATTTGAATTGTATGCATGAAGTTTTGTTGGATGGTTGAAGGGGGTACTTATGGAAATAATGTGTGCTAAATGGAAAATTTGGATTTGGGTGAACCTTTAGAGCTCGAACAAACCATTATGATGTGTGAAGTTTGGATAAAATCGAATATTCCATATGTCGTATAAGAATAACTTTGTATTCCGACCTGACAAGGATCCTAAGAAATATTTAAAAAAATGATACTCGTTTTAAAAGTAATCCATTATTTTTTGCCTGTACTGATAGATTTCTCGTAAAGTATCGATGAAACAATTACATTTTACAGTTTTTTAACAAAGGCGATAATACAAGCCAAGCGGCTAAAATTGTAAATGGTGTTTATGGTTCCGATATTTTAACAGCCAATTATGTGCAATTTTGGTTTCGTGGATTCCGTTCAGGAATTTTTGATGTTAAAGATGTCGAATGATCGAATTTGGCCGGCATGTTAGCAGTTGCAGTCTTAAACCATTTACAAAAAAATATTAATAACCAGTAAGGAAAGCAGTAAAGTCGGACGGGGCCGACTATATGATAACCTTCACCAATTTAGGTATATTCTACATATGTATCCAAATATGAAATTGAACGAACTTAAATATGTGATCTTTATCTATAAGTGAACCGACCAACATCAATCCACACATATACCTTTCTGCAACCTATGCTAAATGTCATTTCATTCAGGAAGATTTAGAGTCGTTTCCGTACAATTGGACTAATCGTTTTAAAGCCAACAGAGTCGTTCAGACAAACTTTACGCCTTTAGTGCAAAATTTACATAACATCGGAAGAAAATATATATGGGGGCTATATCTAAATCTGAACCGATTTTCTCGAAACTAAACACGCATCATTCTAGACTTAATTCAGTACGCTACGCCAAATTTCGTGCAAATCAAAAGTTATATAGGGACTTTGGTTGACCAATTACCATAAATAGGACGAAAATATATATGGGGGCTATATCTAAATCTGAACCGATTTTCACGAAACTTAGCACACATCATTCTAGACTCAATTCAGTACGCTATGCCAAATTTCGTGCAAATCAAAGCCTATATAGGGATTTTGATGCACTATTTACCTAAAATCGGACGAAAATATATATGGGAGCTATATCTAAATATGAACCGATTTTCCCTAATTTCAATAGGGTTCGTCATTGGGCCAAGTAGATGAGCTGTGCCAGATTTCATCCAATTCGGATAATAAATGCGACCTGTATTTTGTTTACAATTTGACATGGACAGACAGACATGCATAAATCGACTTAAAAAGTGATTCTATGCCTATCTCGTTTCATTTCGCCTGTTACAACCATATGCACGAAGACATAATACCCTGTACCATAGTGTGGTGAAGGTCTTGTGGTATTTAGGAAAGGGAAACAAGATGCACAACCTACAATAGCCGAATACAAAGACATAACTTTTATTCTTACTAGCTAAAAATGCATCGCGCCATAACTCAAATACTGACCTATGGCGAATTTGTTCCTCTGAATTGTAAATATATCAAACAAGGGATTTTATTTCCATAAAGAATTTTCCACCCAGAACATTTTTGTGTCGGCATCACGTTGGTATTTGAATCCAATCCTCAAAATAACGACATTAGGGGGTTGTTATACCTAAATATGATCAGAAAACGTATTTTCGGGGGAAAAAATTGTCGCGCAATGAGAACCAAACATTACAGTCAAATCGATTGAAAAGGTGTCTCAAATTCTCAAACTACCAACAATTGGGTGTACCGATGTATTCAACAAGGCTGAACAAAATTGATAATTTGGGTGGGACAGGCCGATAATTTGAATATCATAGGGGGTAAATTTATCTGAAGGCCTGAAGCTTGGCCTAGGTGGTGGGGCTGTCATCTATCGTTGCCTAGAAACAACGTCTGCTCATTTGGTGTCACTATTTTCCTCTGTGTGAGGCGATCTCTTATCATTATTATTTTGTATTTTCCGACATATTTAAAAACAATTTTATAGTTTCTTTGCCACGATTTATGAATTCAAATATTCTCTTTTATGTTATTTCCATTTTTTGCACTTCGTATATTTAGTTCAAATAATATGCAGTAATAAACAATACCATCCACAACCCGTTTATTTGATTAAAATCAACAGTACCTGTTGTTTATGGTATAAAAATTTTTTGATGTTGAACCGTGGCAACTCTTATCAGTTCAGGTGTTTGCTATCGCCCACATACATATATGATTTGTTTTTATCACCACGTTAAATAATTGTATTTGTGAATATGGATATGGACCTTTGTCGTATGGCTTGGGTGGGTATAGGTAAACCTTTGTCTGTTTTGCAAAAATCGTTTGTCACAACGGATGAATACGTCTGCAGTCTCCTACCAAACAACGGCGGCGACGACGATGACGACGGCATTCACATTCATTTAAATTCACATTTGTTTAGAATTATCCTTTTGAAATTCACATACATCCATACATACTCGTATATTTGTTGTTGTTTTGTTTTATGTTTCCAATTTTTTCCTTTTGTTTTTCAATTTGAGAGTTTTATTTAGTATTTCCCGTCGAAAGCCTTTATAAGCCATTCGGAATTTAACCTTATGCTTCGTATTCGACAAAGTTGAAATGTTGGTAGAAGAATATTCATAAACGACAAGGATTACAAAAGAATATTTATGTGTGAGAGTGTTAGTGTGTGTGTGTGTGCAGTGCAAATGTGAGTGTTTTTGACGGCACACATATTCATGCTAGTCTATTATTTCAGTTGGTTTCATTTCACCGATGATAAATTGTCTTTTGTCTAAACGTTGGTCTTCAACAATAATTGTGTGTGTGGATAAAGGAAACAATTTAAAATCATTCATTGCAATCTAAAGGGTGCTATTAAATTGATATCAGTGTGAATGTGAGGTTTCTATAACAGCTTGAGATTGTTTGGATAGCTTTTAAGGTGGGTTTCCTAGATATTTATAGATTTCAATAAGTCACATGTAATTGGTATTTAAATTGAATATGAATATCAAATAAGCGGATTTAGACACCAGGTGTCTTTAGAAGTGGATTCATAAAAAATATTTGTTCAAGGACTATACATAGGCAGGGATTTAAAAAAAAATTCAATTCATTTTTTCAAGGATTTTTTTAACATATTGATTTTGATTTTTTTAAACATATTTTTCAAGGACCATACAAAGGCGTGGATTTTTTAAACATTTTTTTTAGGGTCATTACAAGGCGTGGATTTTTTCAAGGGTCGATACAAGGCGTGGATTTTTTAAACATATTTTTTCAAGGACGCTACCAGAAGGCGTGGATTTTTTAAACATATTTTTCAAGGACCCTACTAGAAGGCGTGGATTTTTTAAACATATTTTTTCAAGGACCCTACCAGAAGGCGTGGATTTTTTAAACATATTTTTTAATGGCCTAACAACAGGCGTGGATTTTTTAATCATATTTTTTTAAGGGCTCATACTATAGGCGTGGATTTTTTAAACATATTTTTTCAAGGACCATACAAAGACATGGTTTTTTTAAACATATTTTTTCAAGGACCATACAAAGGCGTGGATTTTTTAAACATATTTTTTCAAGGCGTGGATTTTTTAATCATATTTTTTCAAGGCCATAAAAGGCGTGGTTTTTTTAAACATATTTTTTCAAGGCGTGGATTTTTTAAACATATTTTTTCATGGACCTATCCCAGGCGTGGATTTTGTAAACATATTTTTCATGGACCTCTCCTAGGCGTGGTTTTTTTAAACATATTTTTTCAAGGCGTGGATTTTTTAATCATATTTTTTCAAGGACCATACAAAGGCGTGGTTTTTTTAAACATATTTTTTCAAGGCGTGGTTTTTTTAAACATATTTTTTCAAGGCGTGGATTTTTTAAAAATATTTTTTCAAGGACCATACAAAGGCGTGGATTTTTTAAAAATATTTTTTCAAGGACCATACAAAGGCGTGGATTTTTTAAAAATATTTTTTCAAGGACCATACAAAGGCGTGGATTTTTTAAAAATATGTTTTCAAGGACCATACAAAGGCGTGGATTTTTTAAAAATATGTTTTCAAGGACCATACAAAGGCGTGGATTTTTTAAAAATATTTTTTCAAGGACCATACAAAGGCGTGGATTTTTTAAAAATATTTTTTCAAGGACCATACAAAGGCGTGGATTTTTTAAAAATATTTTTTCAAGGACCATACAAAGGCGTGGATTTTTTAAAAATATTTTTTTAATATGAATTTTAAAACAAAATTCTTAAATCAATTCACATTGCTTTTTCTTTTTCAATTTTGCCTCGAATCAACAGCAATCGTCTGGAAAGCATTTTGGAAACTTTAGCCAATTTAGTATGTGTTGCTTGCTTGTGTGAATATAAATATTTTCGGAACATTAACGCTTTTGACAGTTATAAATTTACCAAAGAAGGATCATAACTCTTGTCGTAAAACTTGCAACTGTACTCAACGAATATTTCACTTGAAAATAACCGCAATATTTTTACCACAAAAACAAAACCATTTTGCCGCACATATGAACAACAACATATTCACTAGTCAAGATTGTAAACAAACTTCACACATGTAGAGACGTTGTGTAGTTGTTGGTGTGTGCTCCAAAAGACAAAAGTCTTTGAAAAGTTGTTATTAGTGATGTGCAGTTTTTAGATTGTGTTAGAGATTATAATCGGATAGTATGCACATGGAAAGCAATATTCTTATAAAAAACCATTATTCTTAAATACCATGAACAAAAATTTCTTTGAAATAATTTTTATAGTTCTTGAAAAAAAAAAACAAATCCAGGCTCTTAAAGTCCTTGCCACGCATCTTATTGTTCTATTTAATAAATTTTTAATTAATTTCATTTTTTAATAAATCCAAAATTTGTATAGTCCCTAAAAATATTTTTAATAAATCCACACTTTTAGTCCTTGAGAAAATATTCTTAAAACCAGTGAGCGGAGCAGAATAGTCCGACGGGGCCGACCATACGATATCCTACACAACTACCACGGAACTCTAACTTTCTGCGGATGTTTATTTTGAGCCTGGGCAATATTTCGAGATATTTGCTCCCTTTTGTCCCACTAGAGGTCAACAAATATTACTAATATTAAGTTTGGCCTGAAGATCGACTCGAATAAACACAAAATAAGTTTTCGGTCTACTTTATTCCAATATTATTATCTGGCATCACCGAAAGTGATAGGCATTGTCCTTGACCATACCTGGATACTAAAGGAAAATTTCGAAGCGCCCTCTAGTGTGGTAATGGGTTACTAAATAATATATGAATACGTAAGTACCTGTAAATATTTAAGTGTAACTCCCACATCCGAGTACATAAAATTGGTATCAAATTTAAGGTCAACCACTCCTCTTTGGTATACTGTCAACTTCCCGGGTCTATGTCCTTCAAGGTTAAATGTTCGGGCCATAATTTCGGCCTCTGGAGCGACCAGAAAAATCGACAAAAATTAAGTATTTGGTCCATTTCATCCTCTAAATATTAACCGATCTTTACCAAAAACAATACGGGTCTTCATTGGCCAGAACCCATCCTACATGCAATTTCGTGAAGTTTGGTCCATAACTGTGGCCTGTATCGTGTTTACAAATTATAATGGACGGACGGACACACATGTCTATATCGATTCAGCTAGTCGAGATATGACGATCGGTATACTTAAAGGTGGGTCTAGGACCAATATTTCGCGGCGTAACAAACTCTTGGGGCTGCACAAAGCTATAATACCCTGACAGCATAGTTATGTAGGGTATAAAAACTCCAGTCTTCTTTTAGTCCTTGAAAGATATTTTTAAATAAGCCTGGCTTATTATACTTACTTACTTAGGTGGCTTGTTACAGAACGGTTGTTCCATAAGACGAGCTGAAAAAAGATTTCCAAGCGCTTCGATATTGTGCGCATCTCCTCCAATTTGAATGACCACGTTCCAAGATGTTGTTTTCTAGTTGGTATTTCCATCTGATTCGTGGCCTTTCCCTTCTACGGGAACCTTCAGTAGGCTGGGGACCTTTTGAGCTGGGGCATTCTCATTCATTCGCACAACATGGCCTAGCCATTGTAGTTACTGCAGCTCAATGCGACTGACTAGGTAGTTAAAGATCTCGATGTCCGCTAATATATTGTAAAGCTCGTGGTTCATTCGACGCCGATATTCACCGTCGATGCAGATCGGTCCGTAGATCTTTAGGAGAATTTTCACACATTCCAAGAGCTGTCTCATCTGCTTGCGCAAGTACCCATGCACGGGTAGTATCAGCGTCTTGTGAAGTGTGAGTTTAGCCTTGTTTCTAAACTGCTTTCTCACACCATAGTAGCATCTGTTGGCCATCACAATCCTTCTCCGAATTTCAAAACTGATGTCGTTTTATTTATAGCGGTACCAAGGTATATAAAGTCTTTAAATACCTAGAAGCTGTAGTTCTCAAGTTCCACAGTTGGTCCGAGTCTACTGGACGTCTTGCGCGTTGATACCACCAGCTTGATCTTCTCGCCGTTTACTGCCAGATCCACTTTGGCAGACTCCTTTTCAATTTGTTCAAAGGTGGCTGTTACCGCTCGCAATGTTCGACCCATTATATCGATGTCATCGCCGTAGGCGAGTAATATGTTTGGAGTACAGAGTGCCATTTCTGTTCACCTTTGCGTCTCGTATGACATTTTCCAGCAGGATGTTAAAAAGGTCACACGACAAACTATCACCTTGTCTGAATCCTCGTTCGGTTTTGAAGGGCTTTGATAGGTCCTTACCAACTTTAACTTGTGTCACTTAAAGTTATCCTGTCACTTAAAGTTATCCTGCCGTATTAATTTTGACGGAATGCCGAACGTAGACATGGATTTAAACACCTCTATACGGATAAGGCTGGTGAATGCGGCGAATAGGTGGTATGTGTCGATGTGTTTTTCGGAGGTCTTTTCCAGGATTTGGCGCAGAGTGAAAATCTGGTCTTTGGTGCATTTGCCAGGTTTGAAGCCGCATTGGTATGGTCCAAAAATGTCATTGACCATTCCCTGGATAGTACTTTATATGCGATGGGAATGAGTCTTATTCCTCTATAGCTGGCACATATCGTCTAGTCTCCTTTTTTGTGCACGGGACACAGGATGCTGAGGTACCAATCATTGGGCATGCATTCCTCCGGCCAAATTGTACTAATCAGCTGGTGCATTCTCCTAACCAACGTCTGAACACCGGTCTTAAATAGTTCGGCTGGAAATCCATCGGTACCTGCTGCTTTATTATTCTTCAGCCGATTGATTGCTATTCTGACCTAATCTTGGCTACGTAGTATACACTCTATACTGGCATCTATTATTGGTTCTGGGGTATCCTCTTCACTGCTACTACTTGATACCAGGAGTTTTTCAAAATGCTCCTTCCAAATCTTCAGCACGCTGCCTGTATCTGTCACCAAGATTCCTTCTTCATCTCTACAGGAGGATGTGCCTGCACCAAAACTTCAGTTTGGTGTTTTACTCGTTGGTAAAATTTCCGGACTTCGTTCTGACTCCTGTACATCTCGATTTGCTCATGCTCACTTTTTCTTGTTTTTTTTTCTGAAAATACGTTTCACCTTCTTTCCTTTTCTCCCGATAATTTTCCATCACGTTACGTGTTTCTACGCTGCGCTTTTCACATCAGTAGCATTACGACACTCATGATCGTACCATGGGTTTCTTGGTTGGGGGTTTATGGTATCCAAGTGTTTGTAGGGAGTGTCCAATTCTTTGCAATTGTGCTTCTAGACTATTATCGGGACAAGAAGTGTTTTCATCAAGCAGGTGCGGTAATTTGAGCGGAGTAGGCCTCGGCTACCTGTTGTGTTTGCAGCTTTTCGACGTCGAGTTTCCGTGTTGTGTTAGAACGCACCTTTGCTGCAACATTAAGATGATCGCGAACTTTGGCTGCTACAAGGGAGTGGTCCGAATTGGCATTCGCTCCTCGGATCGATCGAACGTCTAATAAACTGGATGAATGTCTTCCGTCTATCACAACATGATCAATTTGATTTCTCGTTGCTTGATCAGGAGAAATCCAGGTGGCTTTGTGTATACCGAGATGTTTGAATCTGGTTCTGCTAACTACCATGCTTCTTATAGTCTTTGAAAAAATATACTTAAAAAATCGTTGCTTCTGGCAGTCCAAGAAAAAATATTTATTAATAAATACACGCTTCTTATAGTCCTTGAAAAAATATTCTTAAATAATCCACACATTTTTATTCACCCTGCTTACGAATATGTACGCAACAGATATTTCCAATCTCTGTCATACCCATCACTAACTAACACACAAACACATCTGCAAGCATTAAGGATAATAAATGCACATTCATGTTTTCGACGATGTACTGCTGCGGAGAGAGAGACACGAAAAGAAAACTCCAGTTCTGAAAACCCATTCATTTATCTTGGTACTGATGGATAGAAATGAAGTAAAACGAAAATGAAAAACTTCACTTGAACATTGTGGTTAGCCAATTCAAATGAAAGAAAGCAATAAAAGACGAACGCCAAGTCTGACGGATAGGGAGAGAGAGAGATCCAAGACAGATTGTACATTCCATCAAATGCAGTACCATACATTTATTGTAGAATTCCATCTCTTTCTTCTTCTTGTTCATCTGTCTTTCTATTTGCATTTGAAATGCCAAGATTTTTGTGGTTACAAAGCCACACTGGCAACTGCAACCGAAAAACTAATTCGTCAGCCAAATGCCATTTTAATTAAACAAAGCTGAAGCCGACAAGTTTTGCACTAAATGAAGTGAAAATAAAATCATAAATTTTGAGGAAGTTGTAATAAGAAAAACAAAAACGGTATTCAAAACAATTTGACAAAAATAACATGTGGGCGTGGAAGTAAATGGGAACAGCTAATGCCAGATTATGTCAAATTTATGCTGATTTGATACGTATACATAGGAAAAATAGATGCGCGAACTATAAATAGGCTCGCTTTTAAATGCATCCCTCTGACAACATGACCTAGCCAAAGTAGTCGCTGCAGCTCGATCTGTCTGACTATGTCGATGTCCGAGAATAGATGGTATAGCTCATGGCTCATTCGGCCGCGATATTCACCATTGACCCATAGATCTTCCGAAGAAATTTTCTCTTAAACACTCCAAGTGCTGCCTCATCTGCTTGGGCGTTTTGGTGTTTTACTCCTTGGTAAAATGTCCGTTTCTCCTCTGTTTCACATCTGTAGCACTCCTCCATGGGCTTCTTGATGGTGGTTTTTGGTACCCAAGTGTTGTTTTTGCTGCAGTTTGTACGGAGTGAGCAATTCTTTATCATTGTATTATTATGGAGAAAATGACGGCTTTCGTCAAACAAGTGGGTACGTTGAGCGGAGTAGCCTTCTGCTATATTCGTTTCTTTTTCACAGTAGGAGGGGTTTTCCGGGTGTGGACAACCCATTTTTATACCCTTCACCACACTGTGGTGCATGGTATTATGTTTTTCTGTATATGTTTGTAACAGGCAAAAGGAAACGAGATAGACACATGGTTCCTTTTGAGAATATGCATATAATCACTTTCTGAGTCGATTTACGCATGTCCGTCTGTCCGTCCATGTATTTTTGTGAACAATGTACTGGTCTAATTTATGATCCGATTTGAATGAAATTTGGCATAGGTTACTTATTTGGCCCAAGGACGAACCCTATGGAAATTGGGAAAAATCGGTTCAGTTTTAGATATAGCTCCCATATATACTTTCGTCCGATTTAATGTAAATGGTGCACCAAAGTCTCTATATATCTCTCGATTTGCACGAAATTTTGGCACAGCGTAATGAATTAGGTCTAGAATGATGTGTGTAAAGTTTCTTAAAATCGGTTCAGATTTAGATATAGCTCCCATGTATATATTTTCGTCGGATTAAATGTAAATGGTGCACCAAAGTCCCAATCTCCGCCTAGATTTGTACGAAATTTGGCACAGTGTAATGAATTAGGTCTAGAATGATGTGTGAAAAGTTTCCTAAAAATCGGTTCAGATTTAGATATAGCTCCCATATATATTTTCGTCCGATTTAATGTAAATGGTCCACCAAAGTCTCTATATATCTCTCGAATTGCACGAAATTTTGCACAGCGTAATGTATTAGGTCTAGAACGATGTGTGTTAAGTTTCCTGAAAATCGGTTCAGATTTAGATGCAGATCCAATACATATTTTCGTCCGATTTTAGGTAAATGGTGCACCAAAGTCCCTATATACCTTTCGATTTGCACGAAATTTTGCACAACGTAATGAATTGGGTATAGAATGATGTGTTTTAAGTTTCCTGAAATCGGTTCAGATTTAGATATAGCTTCTATATCTGACCAAATGAAAAATTTAGTATCGGTTGCAGAATAACATATTTATTGATCCACTTTCATTTTACTGGTCCTTTAAAATGCAACCTCTTTTGAATTTACTACTTTCCTTACTTGTTTATGTTGTTGTTGTTGTAGCAGCACTATTGCTTTTACACAATGGTCTGTGGTGACAGACGTTGACCGAGTATAACTCGGGTGGTTGCGGATCGTAGACCTCTCTGTCGTGGAAACGACCAATTTTTTTATAGTTCTTATGGGTGAACTTGCGGCCATATCAGCTTTCAATATATTATGGAAATAGCTACCCCATGTGACACTGCGGGGAGGTCGGTATCCACAATTGAAATTAAAATCCATCGGAAATTATATAAAACGGATTTTGCCAAAAGAAACATAGGGTACAAAACATTTTTATACCCTACACAACAATGTTGTCAGGGTATTATAGCTTTGTGCAGCCCCAAAAGTTTGTAACGCCGCGAAATATTGGTCCTAGACCCACCTTTAAGTATACCGATCGTCATATCTCGACTAGGTGAGTCGATCTAGACATGTGTGTCCGTCCGTCCGTCCGTCCGTCTGTCCATTATAATTTGTAAACACGATACAGGCCACAATTATGGACCGATCTTCACGAAATTTTGCATGTAGGATGGGTTCTGGCCAATGAAGACCCCTATTGTTTTTGGTAAATTTTTGTCGGTTTTTCTGGTCGCTCCAGAAGCCGCAATTATGGCGCGAACATCGCGAAATTTGACATGGAGAAGGGGATCGGGCCAAAGAATAAGCATGCCTGTTTTGATAAAGATCGGTCAATATTTAGCGGGTCAAATGGACCCCGACTTTTGTGTGACGAATTACAAATTTTGTATTCTATTGCCAATATATTTGCCCCTGAAGGACATAGACCCGAGAATTTGATTGTATATCCAAGAGGAGTGGTTGACCTTTAAATTTATACCAATTATATGGTCGTACGTACTCAGATGTGGGAGTTACACTTCAATATTTACAGGTGCTTACGTACTGATATATTATTTAGTAACCCATTACCACACTAGAGGGCGGAAATATGGCGCTGGTCGCTCTGAAAATTTCCAGTTGTGGTCAAGGACAACGCCTAGTATTTTCGGCGATGATCAGATAATAATTTTGGAATGTAGTGGACCGAAGACTTAATTTTTTTGTGTTTTTTTTTCGAGTCGATCTATAGGCCACAATTATAAGCCAAACATCACAACACAACCCACGGTGAAGGGAATCTGGACAAGTAATTAGAAGGGATGTACTGAATATTATAAATATTCAGTGTAAGGTAGAGGTCCTGTTGACCTTTAATCGGGCAAGATAGTGCAAATATCTCGAAATATTGCCCAGGCTCAAAATAAACATCCGCAGAAAGTTAGAGTTCCGTGGAAGTTGTGTAGGGTATCGTATGGTCGGCCCCGTCCGACTATACTGCTCCGCTCACTGGTTTATTCTAGCATTGTACATAACTCTCAGTACCCATAAATATGAGAGTATAAACAACGTCGAAGGAATATCACACAGTAGCTGTTGATTGAGATTACCACAAAAAAGTCGTCACTGGTGATGAATCATAAATATATCGCTATGATATTGAAACCAAAGCCACAAGGTCGTACGTTTAAAAAGGGATATTGCCCTGAATAGTTTTTAGCAATATTTTTTTTACAAAATTCAAAGTTGAATAATTACGACAAGAGTGCATCGTTGAATTTAAATTCTTGCGTCCAATAATTAAGAGGCATTTATTCTACAACAACCAAACAACCAAATCCAAGGAAATTTGTTCTGCGAAACTAATGGATGATTGATTTTGAGTGGTACTCTATAAGTTTTTTGCGTGAAGACTTCGAAGAACAGGAAAAACCGATGTGGAATTGCAAGTGGGGTGCATATGGGGTACAGATCCCGTATCAGTCCATTTTCGCATTCTTATAGAGAGATACCGTTGCATCAGTACTTTGATCCATTTTGTAGCATTATTCGACCAAAGTTGCTTTAATTTGGCAATCTGGATTGAAGGGTGAAAAACATCTTTGCAGTTAGGTGCATGTTTTTACTAACTGGAAAACACAGACAGGAAGACACTCCACGAAAAAAATTAAAAATTAGTTTACGATGGTCATGCATGTTGTTCTTAGTATCCCAAATTTAATTGCCAAGAAAGTGTTTTCAAACCGAAGGCATGTTCCAAAAAATTAGAAATATTCTATAGAATAACAATATCGTGTTCTTCCGTTACCCTTGGTAATTACATGAAATCATGTTACATCATTGAGTGTATTTCAAATGTAAAAAAAATAATGTAAGATTCCAATAAAAGCTGTCCTTAGTATTTAGAATATAATTACCAAGTTCTATAATCTCATTTGAGGGTTAGTAGTTCCCTGATCAGATACTTTTATTTAGTATGTAAATTCCTATACATAATAAAAAAGATTTCCAATGAGAATAATTAAAAACCAGTGAGCGGAGCAGTATAGTCGGACTGCGCCGACCATATGATACCCTACACAACTTCCACGAAAATCTATCTTTGTGTGGTTCTTTATTCTGAGCTTAGACAATAATTCGCGATATTTTCACCCTCCTGACAAACTAGAGTTCAACAAATATTTTCGGACCACTTTATTCCAATATTATTATCTGATCATCACCGAAAAATATAGGCATTGTCCTTGACCACAACCGTAACCTCACGGAACATTTCAAAGCCATCAGCGCTATATTTCCGCCCTCCAGTGTGGTAATAGGTTACTAAATAATATATGAATACGTAAGCAGCTGTAAATATTTAAGTATAACTCCCGCATCCGAGTAACTACGACAATATAATTGGTACCATTTTAAAGGCCAACCACTCCTCTTGGATATACTACAAACTTCTCGGGTCTATGTCTTTCAGGGGTAAATATATGCGCTAAAGAATACACATTTTGTCATTTTTCACACAAAAGTCAGGGTCCATTTGACCCGATAAATATTGACCGATCTTTATTAAAACAGGCATCCTTATTCTTTGGTCCGATCCCCTTCTCCATGTAAAAATTCGTGTTGTTTGGGCCATAATTAAGGCCTCTGGAGCGACCAGAAAAATCGAGAAAAATAAAGTTTACGGTCCATTTCATCCCCTAAATATTAATCGATCTTTTCCCAAAAAAATTTCGTGAAGATTGATCCATAACTGTGTCCTGTATCGTGTTTACAAATTATAATGGACAGACGGACGGACACACATGTCTAGATCGACTCAGCTAGTCGAGATATGACGATCGATATACTTAAAAGTGGGTCTAGGACCAATATTTCGCGGCGTTACAAACTTTTGGGGCTGCACAAAGCTATAATGCCCTGACAACATAGTTGTGTAGGGTATAATTACAATAATTTTAAATGCTTCCGAAAGGAAGCAGTACCACCTACAATATCGCTTATTTATTTTATTAAAATTAAAAAAAAGAAATCGCTAACAACTATAAGAACAAAAATTTAAAATACAATAATTTTTTGTAACTTCCATTAATCAATCAATGCTTATTGATTTTATACTTTTTTCTCAACGCCCTGATATGTGTTTGCATGAACGCAATGGAATAATTGAAAATATTTTCAAGTTGTAATTTGTTTATTGCATTTGTCAAACTTTTTTTGTTGCTGCTGCTGTTGTTGTTGTTTAATTTGTTTTCCTTGTTACATCACACTTAATAATTATATAATCAATTAATTAGTCAATCAATAAAAAAATGTTCTATACCCCCGCAGTTATTGTTTTAATTGGCAATTGCATCAGGCAATTGTTGTTGTTGTTACAAGTTGATGGAATAATGATGATTGTATGCGGATGTATATGTATATGTGTGTGAGTGCAAATTGCATTGTTGTACAACTGAACGTACATCGAGCGTATACGTGATATTTAATCGCTCTGTATTCTGTTGTGTATACGCCCGTAAGTACTGCAGTTGGTTTTACTGATATTGATTTTCCTCTCTCTCCCTCTTTCGCACTCACTCTCTTGCGTTCGACCCTGAAGCCAAAAGGTTCATTCGAATTTAATCGAAGTTAAATGGAAGTAAATAATGGCGATAATTTATTACAGATTCGCAATTACGAAGTTAAGTTGTCGTAACTGCATATGTAATGGTCGTTATAAAATACACGCACGCAAAATTTCTCTAGAGAATACAATCAATTTTTACAACATATCGGAATGGAGTGTATGGGAGAAGAAGGGAGGAGATTCTCCTGTTTGTTTGTTAAAATGTAAAGGGTATTTTTATTTCAATGTAAAGAGAGAGGAATGTACAAGCAATTTACATACATATGTGGGAAATGTAAAAATGTAGTTATTTAAATTGTTAAATAAATCAGTTGAAATACTTAAAGAATATTACAATCGTAATGGCAAATAATTTTCCTTGGAAGTATTTACACTGAAAGAAATCAATAAGAAGTTAAAATTAAAAAAATCCATGCTTTTATAGATCCACGCCTGTATTGGTTCTTTGAAAAATATTCTTTTATAGACCACGACTGGGTCTTGGAAAAATATTCTTTTATAGATCCACGCCTGTATTGGGTCTTGGAAAAATATTCTTTTATAGATCCACGCCTGTATTAGGTATTGAAAAAATGTTATTTTATAGATCCACGCCTGTATTGGATCTTGGAAAAATTATTATTTTATAGATCCACGCCTGTATTGGGTCTTGGGAAAAATATTATTTTATATATCCACGCCTGTATTGGGTCTTGGAAAGATATTCTTTTATAGATCCACGCCTGTATTGGGTCATGGAAAAATATTCTTTTATAGATACACGCCTGTTATGGGTCTTGGAAAAATATTATTTTATAGATTATTTTTTTTATGGTCCACGCCTCTGTTGGACCTTGAAAAAATATGGTTTTATAGATCCATGCCTCTGTTGGTCCTTGAAAAATATGGATTTATATATCCATGCCTCTGTTGGTCCTTGAAAACATATGGTTTTATAGATCCATGCCTCAGTTGGTCCTTGAAAAAATATGGTTTTATAGATCCATGCCTCTGTTGGTCCTTGAAAAAATATGGTTTCATAGATCCATGCCTCAGTTGGTCCTTGAAAAAATATGGTTTTATAGATCCATGCCTCTGTTGGTCCTTGAAAAAATGTGGTTTTATAGATCCATGCCTCTGTTGGTCCTTGAAAAAATATGGTTTTATAGATCCATGCCTCTGTTGGTCCTTGAAAAAATATGGTTTTATAGATCCATGACTCTGTTGGTCCTTGAAAAAATATGGTTCTATAGATCCACGCCTCTGTTGGTCCTCGAAAAAATCTAGTTTTATAGATCCATGTCTCTGTTGGTCCTTGAAAAAATATGGTTTTATAGATCCATGCCTCCGTTGATCCTTGAAAAAATATGGTTTTATAGATCCACGCCTCTGTTGGTCCTCGAAAAAATCTAGTTTTATAGATCCACGCTACTGTTGGTCCTTGAAAAAATATGGTTTTATAGATCCACGCCTCTGTTGGTCCTTCAAAAAATGTGGTTTTATAGATCCACGCCTCTGTTGGTCCTTAGAAAAATATTCTTTTAAAAATCCACGCCTCTGTTGGTCATTAGAAAAATATTCTTTTAAAAATCCACGCCTTGTAATGGTCCTTGAAAAAAATATTCTTTAAAAAATCCACGCCTTGTAATGGTCCTTGAAAAAAATATTCTTTAAAAAATCCACGCCTTGTAATGGTCCTTGAAAAAAATATTCTTTTAAAAATCCACGACTTGTAATGTTCCTTGAGAAAATATCCTTTAAAAAACAACCGCCATGTAATGGTCCTTGAAAAAATATTCTTTAAAAAAAACCCGCCTCGTAATCGTAATGCTTTAATAAATCCATGCCTTGTAATGGTCCTTGAAAAAATATTCTTTAAAAAACCCCCGCCTTGTAATGGTCCTTAAAGAAATTTTCTTTAAAAAAACCACGCCTTGTAATGGTCCCTGGACAAATATTCTTTAAAAAATCCATGCCTTGTAATGGTCCTTGAAAAAAAATTCTTTAAAAAAACCACGCCTTGTAATGTTTCTTGAAAAAAATTCTTTAAAAAAACCACGCCTTGTAATGGTCTTTGAAAAAATATTCTTTAATAAATCAAGGAGCATTAGTCCTTTGAAAAAATATTCTTTAAAAAAACCCTGCCTCGTAATGGTCCTTGAAAAAATATTCTTTAAAAAAACCCTGCCTCGTAATGGTCCTTGAAAAAATATTCTTTAAAAAAAACACGCCTTTGAATGGTCCTTGAAAAACTATTCTTTAAAAAAACCACGCCTTTGAATGGTCCTTGAAAAAAATATTCTTTAAAAAACCACGCTTTTGAATGGTCCTTGAAAAAATATTTTTTAAAAAAACCACGCCTTTGAAAGGTCCTTGAAAAAATATTCTTTAAAAAACCACGCCTTTGAATGGTCCTTGAAAAAATATTCTTTAAAAAAACCACGCCCTTGAATGGTCCTTGAAAAAATATTCTTTAATAAATCCACGTCTTGTGTGACTACTCGATCCACGCTTTTAGTGGCTGTTGAAAAATATTTTTTTCGTGTCCTTAAAGAAATATTTCAAATCCTCGTTTATGTTGGCCCTCAAAAATTTTATTCGAAATCCACGTTTCTGTTGGCCTTTAAAAAAATATGACTTAAATTTTCCTCTCTCTCATAATAAATTTCCCAAGATCCCCAAGGTTTATTCCCGCATCCTTCCTACTGTACAACCATTGTTCTGTTTTATTTCTGTCTTGACTAATCCCTTCCAGCTTTTGGGAATTGCTACAATTATTTCGTTAGTCTTTTTTGGTAACATTGAGACTCACGAAGATATGACTACGTCTGTAATAATGAAATCCTTTCCTTTCGTTCCTCGTTTTTATTTTTTTTAATATTCATTTACCTAATTTTTATGCAAATACTACGTAATGCGACCTAATGCTTATTTCTCTTGTAAATGTGGATAATTTATGCAAATACTTTTGGTTTGGCATAATCACGTTGATATTCGAGCAAAAAAAATGGAGGCGGGAATGGAGCTCAGAGGAAACGGCATAACAAATGGAGCTGAGCGTGGTATTGTAATGAGCAAAGGATTTCGGGGAAAATGAATTCCTTTGTTGTAGCTAAAATTATAATAATGATATGATTTTAATTAAAGTTTTTAAATTTTACCAGCGAAAAAATAAATTATTATACATTTTAATGAGTGCGATTTTTTTTGCGGAAGGAGAAATTATTGCCTTTTTCGAATTTTTTTGTGTGCAATTTAACGCATTAGTGACGCCATGGTATTTAACTATGCTGAGATATGCAAGAAAACTAAATGGCTTGATGACCTTATTGGAGATGGAAAAAGGTGAAGGGTTAGGTCGAACGGGAGGTACCTTACACCCCCATGTTTAAGCTACAAATTGTCGATATGATATCTATAAATGGGACGATTTTTTTAAGTTTTCGCTTGTCATTTTGTATTTATTCTTTACTGATGTATCATCCTTTACTAACATTTTACTGATTTTTCTTTCAGCTATTAATGCAGGTAAGTTCTAACAACTTTCTCTTTGACTCACACCTTTTTCAATTGGATACAAATATCACGCCGATCATTGTCCTCCACCTCCCGAAAATAGCGTACACCCGAAAACATCACGTAAATTATTCACACACAGAAAAAAAAGCTCATTAAATTTCTTCTTTTCTTATGCATTACTTTATTTTTTTATTTTAATTTAAAAAATTTTCATTCGTTCGTTTGTGTAGCTAGAAGATAGATAGGAACTACAAAAAAAAATGTGAATGTATGGCAACCACATCCTTGGCGTAACGAGTAAATGAAATACCAAAAACTTTCCTCATTAAATGCACCAATGGCTTACTTTCTTTTTCCAACCGTTTAAAGATGCAACGATATTCTTGGTTAGTTTTTCTGGCTCGTCGTTTTTTGCTCTCTTTGAGGCCACTCTGACAGTAGTAGCTTTCGACTTGTGAAGAAAATTGCAAATTAAATGTGCACGTAGTTTTCCAAGTTCATCATTTTTTTTGCTTGTACGTCGGTTAATAGTTACCAACTAGTAATTGTATGGAAACGCACGTGCATGTGTGTGTGTAGCATAGTAATTCACATGAGGAAATAATTATCTTAGTCTATGAAGATTAAATAGCATTAACTTAAAATAACAAACGTTTAAAACATTGTAAAGTAGTTAATAACACAATTCGGATGAATAATATATCCGTTAAATTATATTTCTTGGAAACCACTTGCCAACATCAATAAAATAAAGTTTCGTAGTTTTTATGTTGGGCTTCGCGTCAACTAACAAAAAATGATTTTCGTTATTTTTCTAAGAATTAAAAAAAAATAATAATAATAAATTGAAAAACATAACACAAACATTTTGTCCAAATATTTATATTACTTCCCTCATGTTTTGTTTTTATTAAATATTATTTTTATCTACATGCTTTGGCCACTAAATTGAATTGCTTTCATATTATACGACCAATCGAATTTCTGATTTTTTATACCCTTAGTCTTATGGCTAATGATTCGGCAAAAATGTGCTTCATCGAAATATTTCTTTCAGACAATTTGGACACGGTTTACAAATGTCCGTACGTCTGGTACGCACGATAACTCTCAAACTGAACCAAACTTTTCACAATCTATTATCTCTACCATTTCTAGATAAAACCCGATGATGGGACACATTGGTCCACTTCTTCTAGTATCTCACCCAATAAATTTGAAGCGAATTCAATTTGATCAATATTAAATCCTCTTTTGTAATAAGATATACTTTATATAAAAGGAATAATAAAACCTGTGGGTAACTCCGAAGACCTCCACAAACCATAGGCTGAGGACATATATCTGTCGGTAAGATCGACTGACACATTTGTACTTGTTTTATTATTTTTTCATAGCCACTTGGGTTGTCATTGGGTAGAAAATCATTTTGCATCTTGAAAATCATCTATTTGTCGAAGTTGGGGACTATTGAGAAATTTTCGTATTTTTAGGATATTAACTTTTAAGAACTCTTACAAGGTATTTCATTGTGCAAATTTATTACTACTTCAAATATGTTTTGAAATTTATACGTGGAATTTCACGCCAAATGATAAAATGTATTTATCAGAAAACGTTTTTCGTCATTTCCTACGATCAATGTGGTTAAATTCGGAGTCGGAGCAAAAAAAGCTATGCATCCTACTATGCATACACAAAATATATATCAAATTACTCAGATTAGCAAGAAGTAAATTAAAAAAAAGAAAATGCTCAAAATCGAGCTTCAAAATGTCAGCATCATTTAAAGGTAGATGCAGTTAAAATTTTGAAATATGATACATTAGAGACGTAGTCCTCATTTTGTTGGCTTCTAGTTTTACTTTGACACGAAGACGGTGAAATGAGTAGCTTAGTCACAAATCGATATGAAACATAAAAAAACTGGTTCGCCTCAACCTGTTTTTACATATTTTTTTACATTAAAGTAGACACAGCTTACATCCAAATAAAGTTTAGAGGTCAATATCAAGAAAAGTTTGCAACGACAGATCAATTAACCCAAAACTATTAACTTTATTTCATATACTTAAGTAATTCCCAAGTTATGAAAGGGTGAACCTCGGATTCAGCAATGTTAAAAAAAATTGGCAATATTACCCATATATATGTAGCTTTTGAAATTTAGCATAGACTGTCGACTTATGACATCATACATCATTTTCAGACGTCATGTTTGTACGATTGACATATAATATTGCAGATACTTCTGACTTTTGTATAGACCGATGTGTGTAAATCGTATATGGCCCATTTAATTTTAAAATTGACCATTACTTTCATTTTCATAATATTTTCACAATTCTTAGGTCATTTCTTTGATGAGACAAAATATGGGTCTCATTATCTCTCTACCCATTTTTTTAATCCTAAATGTTATAGAATTTTAAATGAGTTCCTAAGTTTGAGTTCCTTAACCACTAAAGACCAAAGACCAAATATAAAGACCAATGGGTCTATATTGATACAGATTGAAAGTGTATAGAGACCAAAGGTATGTATAGAAACCACAGGTGTGTGTATAGACCAATTGGACTTACTATATAAGACAGCGGTTTAAATAGTCGGATTGATACCAAAAGTCTGCTAAGAGACCTTAGGCCTGTAGGAAGACGAATTAGTCAGCATAAAAAATAAGGGTGTATAAATATCAAACACGACTTTCAAAATATGTTGATATTAGGCGTAGTCCCCAATTTGCACTATCGTCATTTTGAAGGTATCACACAAATGTTATAAGTGATATGTACCCGTAATGGGCAATACTTTGAGAGTTGCGGATTTTTTGTTATTATTTTGACATGTATGGCTTTACCTCAATTTCCAACCAAGGTGGCTGTTATTGGACGTTCCAGATTCATGGGGGATAATTTATTTTTTCCATGAATATTTTATATTCATTCTGTGGAATGTAGTGAAAATAACTAAAGGTTTTTATAATAATAACCAGTAAGGAAAGTAGTAAAGTCGGACTGGGCCGACTATATGATACCCTTTACCACTTTATGTATATTGTTCTTATGTATCCTAACAATTTCATGTTAATGTTACCTCGAACCTATGCTAAGGTTAATTTCAATCGGGCAGATTAAGAATCGTTTGCGTACAATGTGACAAATTTATGTTAAAAATATAGTCTCAATCAGACACCCGTTCGAAATATATATGGTACGTTGTGCAAATTTTCGTGTCTATGCGACAAACGTTAGGAGTTTGGTGCACCATTTACCTAAAATCGAACGAAAATATATATGTGGGACCTGTATCTAAATCTGAACCGATATTTTCGAAAATCAACACTCCTCATTCTAGACTCAATTCAGTACTCTATGCCAAATTTGGTGGAAATCGAGAGATATATAGGGATTTAGGCGCAACATTTACATTAAATCGGACGGAAATATATATGTGAGCTATATCAAAATCTGAACCGATTTTCAGGTTCATCATCATTCTAGACTTAATTTAGTACGTCATGCCAAATTTTGTGAAAATCGAAAGATATATAGGGGCTTTGGTACACCATTTACATTAAATCGGACGTAAATATATATGAGAGCTATATCTAAATCTGAACGGATTTTCTCGGAACTTAACATTTGTAATTCCAGACTCAATTCAATGCGCAAATTGCGTGCAAATCGAAAGATATATAGGGACTTGGTGCAGCATTTACACAAAATCGGACGAAAATATATATGGGAGCTATATCTAAATCTGAACCGATTTTTAGGAAACTTAGCACACATCATTCTGGATCTAATTCAGTAACCTATGCCAAATTTCGTGCAAATCGAAAAATATATGGGGACTTTGGTGGCCCATGTTCCTTAAATCAGGTATAGTTGTACAAGTTAGTTAACCAAAGACATTAGGTATTTATTTATATCTCACAATAACATATTTTAATTTTTACCATACATCTTTATTTCGTTTTCTTAATCGTTAGAATATGCTACAACAGATTTTAAATTTCACAAGATAAGCAGCACAGTTTCCATAATACATGCTGACATCATTTATCATTTCTCTACAGAAAATCCAACAATCACTGTTCCGACCATGATTTGCTTCTACATGGTGTTATGGTATGGGTCCATTAACCTTCGTGTTGTCGTCTGCATTTATGGCGTTCAATGGGCATTAGCCTCTAAAAAAAGACACTTAAAAGCACCAACAATACAGGCCACTTAATTCATGCTTTAGGTTTCCATGACAAAACATTTTAATGAAATATTCTCTGGAAATCACTTCATTTATCATCCGGATGATGAGAAGAGATGAGAGATATTTCATTAATTGAAAAATACTGGAAATTATAATCAAACAATGGTATCCGCCGTCCACCCTCTTATTTGTGAGAGAGATTTACTAGAAGATTAATGGTTAAGATGATTCATTTTTGGGGGGTGGGGTTGTGCAGGAGTAAGGGGAATTAATAAATATCACTTTGGTTAATAAATATAAATTTTGAAGATAATTATAATGTATTTCTGTTTAATATGTTTATTCAATAACACTTTGACACTAAATCGATCTTAGGGTTTTGGTGGTTGAAAATTCTTTATGGGGATGAAAGCACTTGGCGAATGTATTTAGAATTTATATGACAAGTTTTAGAAGGTCCGATTAATATTTTGCTTCTAACACTAAAGTTGAAGGTTATTTTTGAGATCATATGTCTTCAGTCAAATCGAATACGGACTATTTTTATAAAGCATATTCTCCTTTTATATTAAGTCCTTATGCGTCTTTTTCGTCCTTATTTCCTGAAATATAAAAATCAAATTAACATAAGACGAAATTTTGTATCCACAAATATTCCACAAAAATTTGGGCGATATTTTTGAGATATTTCCATCTTTTCATCGTCCTTTTCGTCCAAAATGTCCGGTCCCTTGATGACCTTTCACTTCTTTGTATCACAACTTCTTTGAATATATAGATAAACCTCATTCTAATTCACAAATTTTCGGAATTATTTTTTTACCCTCGCCTTTTTTATTAAAACGAAGACATTGTAAATATATTAGTTTTAATATGCTCTCGTAATATCTCTCTCATTCCCTTTTTTCCCATTGTAAAACCATTCAATTTGTATATGTGTCAAAATATATAAAAAAGTGTCACATGACCTTATTACCTGTTATCGCTTGCCATCATCAATGACATTAATAAACTGTCACAGGTGGATATTTTTATAAATATCATAAATTTACCCAGAATTATATTACCCTATTTCTTCTGAAATGATATACCAACCTTGTTATTTTTTCTTGGAATATTTTTTATTTAATGGTGTTAAAATATTTTCTTTTGTTGTCGTTGTTGTCGCCATTCTTTATGACATTTTCCTTATGGGAATTTTATGTTTCATCGTCGCCATTAATGAAGTGCAAAACTGAAATGTCTCGTAATATTGAATGACATTTCATATTTGTTGTGGTTTTTATTCGACAATGCAGTCGTCGTCCGCGTAGGTATAAAAATTGCCTATTATAGATAATAATCATCACGTTTTATTTATTTTTTATTGATATTCATTGAAAGGAGAACTGCCTATGAATATATCACGTGGTATTTATGGTCGCCGATGGAGTTTCTCATTCATTCAATTATGTATTTTTTATTCATTTAATTTTTATTAACAGGTATTTATATTTTTATGATAACAATAAAGTGGGTAAGTTAAACTAGAAGATGTATTAAGGTACAAAAATGTAGACACTTTCAAGACGTCCACCAAAAGATGAAGTGTATTAAATAATTTGTTATACAGTGTTCTCGGATGGTAAAAACATCTTTGCTGATTTTCGATATGGGCGCCCGTTTTAATATGGTCCCATCGTTATTTTTATAGTTTTAGCCGCATTTTCCTAACAAAGTGTTTAAAAAATGTTAACCTTTTTGAAGAGGTTCCAACAACAGTATCAAATAAATATGAGATTTCAAAGGTTTCAAAATATCTAAAGGATTCAGTCTTAGTAGAAATATTAAAATCGAGACTATCGATTTCCTATTTTGAAATACCTCAAAAACAAGGGATTTTGAATGCCACAAGTCGTTTTGAGCCAAGGTGTTAGAGCTCGGATCATGGGGCCTTCCATTCTTCGAATTACCTCGAAGACTTTAAGTAAAAATGTTGGTGTGCCACTTGGAATTAACCGTCTCACGATGCTAAAGCCTAAAGCTGGAGGGTATATAATATTAATTTTGTTTGGGGTTCTTGAGCGCATTTTTCAACCAAATTCGTTGTAATTTGGTATTTTGTAGTCGTATATGGTAACAAATCTGCCTACCAAAAATTATTAATATTCTCCCCCTTTAAGGGGTAGTCCCCTTGGTACAAGGTATTATGTATTTGTGCATATGTTTGTAAAAGAAATCGATATAGACCCATGGTTCCGTCTGCATGTCCGTCTGTCCAAAGTACAGGTCGCATTTATTATCCAATTTGGTTGAAATTTGGCACATGTCACTTATTTGGCCCAAGGACGAACCCTACTGAAAATCGGTTCAGATTTATATATATCTCCCATATATAGTTTCGTTCGATTTTATGTAAATGGTGCACCATACTGCCAAGATTGGTCCGATTGAGACAAAATTTGTGTCCGATTTTATGTAAATTGTGCACAAAAGACCCAAAGATTGTACGATTGAGACACGTTTTTGTACAATGTACTGAAGTTAGTATAAATTAATCTCTGACAAGTATCACTGAAATCGGTTAAGATTTAGATACAGCTCCAATATATATTTTCATTAGATTTTAGGTAAATGGTGAACAACGTATCGAATTGAGACTAGAATGACGTTATTGCGTTTTGTTGAAATTGGTGCAGATACAGCTTTCATATATATTTAAAACGAGTGTCTGAGATTAAATTTTGATGAGTGCGGCCTAAATCGATTTACATAAATTTGTTCCATTGTTCGCGAACGACTAAAAACTTGTCCTAATGAAATGAAATTTGGCATTTTGTTCCATTGTTCGCGAACGACTAAAAACTTGTCCTAATGAAATGAAGTTCATAAATTCGTTCTATTTCATGTCAATGTTCATTCGAAAAATTAACGTCTGTTAGGAGACATGGCGATTGGTATCATATAGTCGGCCCAGTCCGACATTACTACTTTCGTTACTGGTTTATATTAAAATATTAAGCTGATTTGTTCCGTGTGTTGGGGTTGTCCCCATATAGGATTCTACCAAAATATAGGGGATAGTCGTTACTCGAAATAGTCAGTTTTTACCCTACAAAGTATGGAACTCTAAGACAATTTAGACATCTATTGTAATCATATCGCCATCTAAGGATATTGTGATAAAAAACTCGAACCTGACGCCAGCATTTAGGCTACTACTTCATACAATGATTGCTCCTGAAAGAAAGAATTTATATACAAAACTGAAATTCTAATTAGACATAGTCCTCATATAATGCTAACACCAAATATTCGCTTATTCCTACATATAACTTTGGAATATAAATTGCAGTAGTGCATCAGATCCGTTTTGATGTTTTTAGACTTTAGGAAATTTTTCCATTAAAAATTCCTGAAATTTGTATGTGGTGTACAAAGTGGTTTACCTGTAGAATTATCGGTATAGATCCACTTTTTAGTATGTTCCCTACATTTTCATTGCAAGTATTTGTCAGCATGGTGGAAGGTTTCCACATTTCGGCCCAGCCGAACTTAACGCTTGTTTTAACTAATTTCTCATAATTGCCCCCAATAATTGTCGTGGAGACTTGACAATTCGTTAATTTATCAAAATTATTTTCAAAAAACTAGCCAATGCAAGGATTTTTCAAAAGCTAGACTTCCAAAGGGCGTATTTTTCAAAGACTAGAAAAAGGCGTGGATTTTGCAAATAAAAAAACTTGTAAAAAACTTTGTCTACGCATGATCCTTAATCCAAGTTTCAAGATTCCAGCGCTATCGGTTCACCCACAATTAAAATTGTACCAAATTTAGTACACTGTATTTCGAATTTCCAAAACCTCCTTCCTACCCCAAACATACACCCCCACAGTTATCCTAAATCTTAGTTTTAGAATTCCAACTCTATTGCTTCAACCATAATTTCAATTGTACCCAATTTAGTACACAGTAGTACGAATTCCCAAATGTTCCTACTTAACCCAAGACTTCACCCCCACAGTGATCTTAAATTCAATTTTCAGGATTCCAACTCTATCAGTTCAACCACAAATCAAATTTTGCCAAATTTAGTACCCAGTGGTACCAATTTCCAAAACTTCCTATCTATGTATGAGTGGATTTTTACCTCTAAGCCGACGTAAGAGTGCAAATATCGCGAAGTATTGCCCAGGCTCAAAATATAGATTCACAAAAATTTTGAGTACAGTAGTAGTTGTGTGGTCGGTCCCGTCTGTCTATAATGTTCCGGTCACTGGTTTGTATTCTAATAGTATAGTTGGCAAATCTTCCAAAAATTGTCAATATCGAATCATCTTTAGAAATACCCCACTGCTTTCTTCAACCAAATAGATTTTAGGTTCACATTGGTTAGCAAATCTCTCTCTTTTTTGCAGGCAGGTCATGTTAGAAAATGGATCAACATTTAATGATCTCTGGATAGGAAATTTGCAATCCAAACTATATTTGTCCATGATCAGATATAGCGCTAGGTACACTTGCCATAAAAATTGACTGACATGTAGCATTTATGGTGACCCGTACAGGGTGAGATAAAAAACTGCAACAAAGTCAAACGCCATAATTTTTACTTTCAAGAGGAGTGGTTGACCTTTAAACTGATATCAATTAAATGGTCGTATGTACTCAGATGTGGGAGTTAAACTTAAATATTTATAGGTCCTTACGTATTCAGATATTAATTAGAAACCCACTACCACACCGGAGGGCGGAAATATAGCGCTGACCGCTTTGTAATGTTCCATGAGGTTCCAGTTATGGTCAAGGGCAACGCCTAGAAGTTTCGGTGATGATCAGATACAAATTTTGGGATGAAGTGGACCGAAAACTAATTTGTTTCTCTTTTTTCGAGTCGGTCTATAGGCAACAATCATAAGCCAAACATCATCACAAAACCCACGGTGAAGGGAATATGGACAAGTAATTAGAAGGACTGTACAGAATATTAGTAATATTCGGAAAATATGTCAGTGTAAAAAATGGCTGCTGTTGACTTCAAATCGGCCAACAGGATGAAACTTTCACTAAATATTGCCCAGACTTGGAATTAAAATCCACAGAAAGTTATAGTTCCGTGGTAGTTGTGTAGGGTATCGTATGGTGGGTCACGTCCAACTATACTGCTCCGCTCACGGGTTTTTATTTATTTTAGGAATAACAGTAAAATTGCATATCTTTCCTTTATTTAACTAAATATTCCGAATAAGATTGAAATATTTCTTTCCAATATGTAATCAAAAATTGCATAAATAACCATCCCTCCCCCAATATGCATTCTTTATTCGTAATCCCCTTTTTGTTGCAAATTACAATCTAATTAACATCTTAATTATCAATCCTTTCGACAATATTTCCTTTCAATTTAAATTAATAGTATCCAATTACTGTTTATAGAAGTGCTAATATTACATGATCCCCATAACAAAAGAGCTAGGTAGGAAATCGCAACAAATATGTTTGTGGCTACACAAATAAATCTTGTTGTTAAGTGATTTTGAATGTACACGTATGTATGTAAATTAGATTTAACTATTAATTTAGTTAATTAAACAATCGAGTCGAGAGACAAATTTTGCGAAAATGTTTCGTAAATTTTGTACAAGGGAAATTTGTGTGTGTGTATTTTATACAATAGCCTAAATATATAAATCTCTTGGGTTGTAAATGTGGCCTTGATGACTGGGTATCATCGACATGGTAAAGTAATGGCAAAGTTATACATTTTATAGAATTTCTCTCTCTCCACTCTCTCTGAGTCCTGATATGGTTTTTGGACCTTTTCCCTATGTACCATGCAGTATCGTATATGGTTTTCATATTAATTAATACCAAATGTGACCTCGTTCAACCTAGTGTAAGGTTTTCCTATATAATACAACAAATGCAGCATTTACTCAAGGCAGAGATGGGAGACTAAATGGTGTTAAGAAATATAATAAAAATAATATTTTTTATGGTTTTTTATCTTTCTTCTCAATATTCCTAAATTTGTATAATTTATTTTACTTTGTGAAAACTTCTAGATAGTTTAGTTTTACAACCCTGATTTTGTGTCATGTATAACCACACATTCACACACACATCCAATTCTGCAACATTAATATATGCACATAAGTTAAACTGGGAAATTGTAACCAATTTTTGTTGGCTTTCCAGAATAATGCACTTATTTGTATATGCCTATGGGTCTTTGTATGAGTTTTTAGAGCATTTGTATGCGGTTATATGGTGGGGACGAAGAGGAGTACGTTTCTGTTATGTGTGTTTCAAAGTGTGAAGATGTGGAAAAGTTTGCTATTACTTCTTCGTAGCATTCTAACTTTTACAATTTGTCGAACATGTTTGGTTTGGTATTTATTCAATTTCATCGAAAGAATTTAGATTAAATTAAGAATTGACAAAGTTTGTATTTTCAAGTTAGGGTAATACAAGACATATATAGGGAAACTGGAATTGATTTGTTAATTGTCATCATACGTATATGGAACGAATTAAATTAAACGTAAACTTTATTGGATTCATTACGAGGATTCAGTAAAGGACAAATTCGCCATAGAAAAAAATTTAGTTAAACCTAGATGAACTTTTTGCTGGTAACTCTAAAGATCATGAAGAAAAAACTGTATATTTGGTTTGCGGCTATTGCAGTTCATATTTTTTGTTGCATGTCTTCAGTCAAATTGAATGAGAAATATTTTTGTAAAACATATCGTCATTCTATCTCGAGTGTGTGTTTGTTGTCCTAATTTTCCTGAACCGTAAACTAAGTACTTGAAGACCAGATATCTTGACTTTAAAATATTCTACAATCAATATGCATATGTTTCATCATCATTTTCCATTTTGAACCGATTCTTATTATATCGAACTGGTGGATTAGAAAGAGGAAAAAGAAACAGTATGTGGAGCAGTATAGTCGGACGAAACCCACCATATGATATCCTACACAACTATCACGAAAGTGGAACTTTCTGCAGATCTACATTCCGAGCCTGGGCAATATTTTGAGACATTTGCCCCCTTTTCGCCGATTGGAGGTCAACAGCTTCTCTTTCTTACCCTGGCATATTTTCCGAATCATATTTTACGGGTTTGAAAATTCACGGCTTAGCATGACTCGATTGATCTGGATGGCTGAATTAGGTGGCCAAACGTGTTATGATGCTCGGCTTATAATTGTGGCCTCTAGAGCGGTCCGTTTCATTCCTTTAATACCTTCCTCCACCACCGAACTGTGGCTCCATAACTGTGGCTTGTATGGTATTTTCAAATTATAATGGACAGATATTTCACGATCGGTATACCTAAAGGTGGGTCTAGGATCAATATTTTGCGTTACAAACTCTTGGGGTTGCACAAAGCTATAATACCCTGTAAAACAGAGTTGTGTAGGGTATAAAGACACGCTTTTAAAAAATCCACGCTTGTTGAAAGTCCTTGAACAAATATTTCAGTAGTTCATTTAAAAATATTTCCACGCTTGGTGATAGCCCTAAAAATACATTTTTTTAAAAATCCACGCTTGGTAATAGTCCTAAAAAAATTAGAAAATCTACGCTAAACAAATTTAGAAAAAGACACGCTTGTGACAGTCCTTTATAAAAAAATTTAAAATATCCACGCTTATTTGTACATAGACTATTTTTAAAAAATCCAGCTACAGTCCTTTAAACAATAAGTAAAAACCAGTAAGGAAAGTTCAAAAGTCGGACGGGGACGACTATATTATACACTTCATCACTTTGGGTACATGCTAGACAGGTTAATATCTACAATATCCTGTAGGTAGAACAGACATAGAATTTTCGGAGTACCATTGAAATGGAATCGGGCGAAATTAATTGTGCTATCTATCCATACACCTAGCATTCTGAAATCAATGAAAAATTGCAAGTCAAACGGGCAGACTTGTATTCTTTGGTGTAAAATTTGTATAAAATAGAGTAAAATTATGTATGAGAGCTATATATAAACACATGGACCTCAAAATCTGAACCGATTTCAACAAACCTTATGACACATAATTTTTTCCTCATTTGCTTTGCACAATTTTGCTCAATCGGACAAATATTGTGAGTTTGGTGTATCATTTTCAAAAATCGGACGTAACTATATATTGGGGCTATATCTAAATCTGAACCGATTTAAACAAAACTTCGCAGACATTAGTCTGGACCTAATTCAGTACTTTGTGCAAAATTTGTCCCAATCGGACAAATATTGGGAGTTTGGTGTATCATTTACAAAAAGTCGGACGAAACTATATATGGGAGCTATATCTAAATCTGAACAGATTCCAGCAAAACTTCGCAGACATCAATCTGGACCTAATTATGAACTTTGTGCAAAATTTTGTCCCAATCAGACAAATATTGGGAGTTTGGTGTATCATTCACAAAAAATCGGACGAAAGTATATATGGGAGTTATATCTAAATCTGAACCGATTTTAATGAAACTTCGCAGACATCAATCTGGACCTAATTATGAACTTTGTGCAAAATTTTGTCCCAATCAGACAAATATTGGGAGTTTGGTGTATCATTCACAAAAAATCGGACGAAAGTATATATGGGAGTTATATCTAAATCTGAACCGATTTTAATGAAACTTCGCAAACATCAGTCTGGGCCTGATTCAGTACTCTGTGCAAAATTTTGTCCCAATCGGAAAAATATTGGGAGTTTGGTGCATCACATAAAATCGGACGAAACTATAAATGGTAGCTATATCTAAATCTGAACCGACTTTCTCCAATTTCAATAGGATTCGTCCTTGGGCCAAATAAGTGAATTGTGTAAAATTTCATCCAAATCGGATCATAAATACGACCTGTACTTTGTTCACAAAAATACATGGACGGACGGACAGACGGACATGCGTAAATCGACTCACAAAGTGATTCTATGCATATTCTCAAAAGGAACCATGTGTCTATTTGGATTCCTTTTGCCTGTTACAAACATATGCACAAGGACATAATACCCTGCACCACAGTGTGGGGAAGGGTATAAAAACAGGCTCGTTGATAGTCCTCAAAATACTTTTAAAAATCCACGACCCTATAAAATCCATACTGATATTGAAGTTTGTTGAAAAATATTCAAAAAATCAGTGTTTATTCATAGTCTTTGATTTAAAAAAAAGTCCGCCATTGTTGGTAATCCTTAAAAATATTTATTTAAAAAAATCCCCAGTTAGTTGTTGTATTTGAATATTTTGTTTACTTTTATGCAAGGCACCCTTTTCGATGGATATACATAGATTCCTCATTATCTTCCATATTCCTTAGTTGTTGTGTTCTGGCGCGTTTCCGAACATATTTATGCTCATTTACATTCATTAAACCGAAAATATTCTTTCAATGAATTTAATGAGAGCTTACGCCAACACGTCCCTCCTTCAAGAATTAACCAAATCTAATATTCTATTCCATAATCAAATTAAATATTCTTACCATAGATTTGTCCGAGTCTACATAGTATGTAATAACACTTCAATATTTAAAGTATAACTTTATTCGTTTTATATAATCGTACTTAGGCATTATGAAAGTTATTTATAGTCCGCAAAGTCCTTTGGAGCTTTATTATTATGATGATGATGGCGATGTAAATAACAAAACATAACTTGATGAAATAGTCACTTACATTTATCATCCACTTCTGCGAATGCGAATGAAATTGTTACAGAAAAAAAAGAAATACTTATCATTTGTTATGGAATAGGAGCAACAACAAGAACAACACAAAAGGAAAACATATTTTTTAAAGGATTTATCCACTTCAATGCTAGCCGTGTTTTCAACAGCTGCCTCTTAGACGGTCAGTCAATTCAACAACTGTCAGTTTTCCCTACTCTGTCTCCCCTGACGCCCCCTCCGTCCACATCCTCTCATTGTAAATGGTCTTGTCGTGGCAATGTTGGAAAATAAATTGGTTTCACATCTTAATATCTCCTCTCAACGTCGTTGCTGTTGTTGTTTTTGTTGTAGCATTGGTCGGTCGAACTCCTACATTACTGTATCTTTATTTTTCTCCATGGAGTTGATATTTTATTCTATTAGGTCGCCAGGCAAAGAGTTGATTGTTCTTGTTTTGCTGAGTTACTTATGGACCCAGTTTAGCTGAAGTCGTAACTTAGATCTATCATCAACATGTTGGGATTTGCCAGAGCAGCATTGTCAGTGCCAGTCGGTAGATTTGCATTTGCTTACGGCTCAAATGGAAATGAGAAAATTGAATTAATATTACACTGTACGTTTAGAGATAAGTACTCTGAAAAGGAGTTCATGTCGATGGAATTGGAAGTTATTAATAAGCACAATTTTAAATTTACTTAGATTCTGATTGTTAATTACATATATTTGTAATTTATTGGATATCATGGTTGAATGATACTTGAAGGATTAAAAATGAGGAGGAAACCAGCAGCGTCCTAGCTGGTTTGAAAGTTTGAGATTTCAATAGACATGGATTTTTTAAAAATATTTTTTAAGGGACTACAAATTAGCGTAAATTTAAAAATATTTTTAAACGACTATCAATAGACGTGGATTTGAAACAAAACAAGCGACTATCAGTAGGCGTTGATATTACAAAATCAAGTCGGCGTGAATTTAAAAAAAATGACTACCAATAGGGGTGGATTTTTATACCCTACACAACTATGTTGTCAGGGTATTATATCTTTGTACAGCCCCAATAGTTTGTAACGCCGCGAAATATTGGTCCTAGACCCAACTTTAAGTATACCGATCTTCATAGCTCGACTAGTTGAGTCGATCTAGACATGTGTGTCCGCCCGTCCGTCCGTCTGTCCATTATAATTTGTAAAAACGATACAGGCCACAGTTATGAACCAATCTTCATGAAATTTTGCATGTAGGATGGGTTCTGGCCAATGAAGACCCTTATTGTTTTTAGTAAATATCGGTTACTATTTAGGGGATGAAATGGACCAAATACTTAATTTTTGTCCGTTTTTCTGGTCGCTCCAGAGGCCGCAATTTAGGCCCGAACATCGTGAAATTTTACATGGAGAACGGGATCGGGCTAAAGAATAAGCATGCCTGTTTTGATAAAGATTGATCAATATATGGGCAATATTGCAAATTTTTTAATATTCCACTTTCAAAAAATCAGCTTTTTTGTTTTTGTGGCACACATCTATATATCTTACTCCGTAAAATAAGAATATTAATATATTATAATAATCACGATAAAGTTGCAAACCGAAAAATAAAAAATATTCAGATTACATGAATATTTTTAATATATTAATGATACTAATTTAAAAATATTTTAAACACCATGATGAATCAAATGAGTCCGTGTAGCGGTTTCTAAATCAAAGCGCGCGAAAAAATAATTAAAACGGCATAGAAAAAATCTTAAAATTACGCCGTTTAGGATTATAGGATTATAGAATTCGAAAATAGTTGATTTATTCTTCAATTTGTATGCGTAACAAGTTATATGTGTTTCGTGCAAAGAATAGACAATGAATGAAATTTTCTTTCAACGACATATTTTCAATACAAAAAACCAAAGCCTTCTTTATATAAGAATAGTAGTGGATTGCTTCGTTTCCACAACACCTCCCCTCGAAGTAAATACACTACTGTCCTTGATTCTCTAAACCCAAGTTTTTCGAACAAAAGTTATGCTTGTTTCTGTTGAGTCCTTTTGTCAGCAAGTCAGCAGGCATATTCTCCGTTGAGAGATATTTAAGTGATATTTCTTTATTTTTGACACAATCGCGTACGAAATGTTGACGAATATCAATATGTTTTGTACGGGCGCTGTATCCGAAATTTTGTGCAAGTTTTTGAGCACTTTGACTGTCATTATACAGAATGACATCACCTGTATTCAAACCAATACTCTTCAAAATTCCTTTCAAGTAAAGAGCCTCTTTAGTTGCCTCAGTTATAGCAATATATTCAGCCTCTGTACTGGAAAGCGAAACCGTTCTCTGTTTTCGTGCTTCCCAACTAATTGCACCTCCAGCCAGTATAAATGCATAGCCAGAATATGAACGACGATCGGACATATTTCCACCCCAATCGGCGTCGACTAATCCAAATAAATCTGTATTCGTTTTCTTGTATAAAAGCCCACAATCAAGAGTTCCTTTCAAATACCTCAGTATTCTTTTAACTGCTTTCCAATGTTCTTCGCTGTAGTTTGTATTGAACTGACTCATAAAATTTACCGCATATGCAATATCAGGCCGTGTTGTGACTGCTAAAAACATTAATGCTCCTATTAACTTCTGATATGGATACTTAGACATGGTTACTTTACACATTTTTGACGGTACTGCCAATTTGCAATTTGCTTCCATGGGTGTCGAGGAGGGTTTACAATCTGTCATACCAAAACGATCAAGTAACAATTCGGCGTACTTACGTTGAGACAGAAATACCTCATTTAAATCACAATTTTGTTCAAATGTTATCCCCAAACATTCCTTTACTTGACCAATATCCTTCATATCAAACGACTTGGATAGTGACAACTTTATGGAGTTTATCCATTTCGGTTCATTGGAAGCCAACAATAAGTCGTCAACATATATGGAAATCAATAAAATCTTATTCCCTTCTCTTTTCGAGAATAAACACGGGTCTTGCGAACATGGTTTCAGACCTAATGATTTCAATTCCGCTATCAATTTGTAGTACCACATGAGACCAGATTGGCGCAAACCATATAAAGCTTTATTTAGCTTACAAACAGGATATTTCTTATTCTTCAAATCTTTAAGCCATCTGCAACCAATTTCTTTTGCCTCTTCGCTGCATTTCTTAATAGATTTGTCATCTTTCATTCTTGACAGCATTGGCTCTAGTTCATCGGGAACTTGCATGTATACGTTTTCATCTAATTCGCCGTTAAGGTAGGCCGTCACGACATCCATTTGATGGATTTCCAGATTAAATTCTGCTGCTAAAGCTGCCAAAAGTCTAATTGACGATGATCGCGCAACTGGAGAGTAGGTTTCGTGGAAATCTTCACCGGGTCGTTGCGCATATCCTTTTGCCACTAATCGTACTTTTTTCTTCCCGTCTCCTTTTGTTCGAAATACCAATCGACTTCCCACAATAGTCCTTTCAGGCGGTTTCTCAACTATTTCCCAAGTATTGTTCTTTATTTGGGACATATATTCGTCTTCTATAGCCTTTTCCCATTCATTTGCATCTGGGCTTTTTAATGCTTCATCTATTGTTGTCGGATCGTTTAGATTAGACAAATATGCGAACTCACACTCTTCGAACGTTTCATCCTCTGTAAGCCCATGCTGATCCGTTTCCTCATTATTTTGCTCTCTATGGAATAATTTTCTTGGTCTTCCCCTTTTTCCATCTCTTTCAAGTTTCGGACGTCCTCTGGCTCTCTTTTGAGTTCGTGCAATTTCAATTATTGTTTCGTTTTCAACGTCACTTGACATACCTTCATTTGAAGTTTCCTCTTGTTGCTCGTATCCTGGAGTCTTATCTTCATACTCAATTTCGATTTCATCGCATGGCCTAGTTTCGTAGAAGCCATCATAGGACTTTCCAAATCCACTCTCATTTATAAATTTGACGTCTCTACTGATAATAACATCTCCTTTCCGCGGACACCACATTCGATAGGCTTTTGACTCTGAGGAATAGCCCACAAAAACACACAATTCAGATCTTGATTAGGTTTCTTATCTGTCCACACTTTGTACGGTATTTCTCCTGTAGCTGAAGTGACACAT
>NW_026875203.1:0-10141 GCF_032173495.1 Musca vetustissima
AGAGATATCCAATGTCTTAATAGACCCAAGGTGATTTTTATAGACCAGCAAAAGACCAGGAAGTATCTAGCTGAAGGTAATGCTTATAGATGTGCGGAACATTATAGGCTGAAGCAATTTATAAGAGGTGGTTTATAACCGAACTGAATGATAGAGAATGCTTTTATACGAACTGAAGACCAATAGGTATCTGTAGATCCTCTGAAGACAATGAAGTCTTTATAAGCGAAAATAAAAACATAATAGACCGGAGGAAATAACCTGAAAAAAGTCAGGGTCAATAAACCATTATAGACAAGATTAAGTCCCCGGAGTCATTATGATGAAAGATCAGCGAGAATTTTGGGGAACGTATAGACCAATTAGGCTCTATAAACTACCGGCCCGAGGATTTTTATAAGAGTATCAAGAGACCCTGATGTTGTTAAAAACGTCTAAAGATATCAGAAGGCCATGGAATGTAGAACTGCATCAAATAAATGACCTGACGAAAATAGTGGTACCCTGGGCTTTTTTAGGCGTGTTAAGAGACCCGAAAATTGTGAAAAACTTCTGAAGATGTCAGAAAGATATGAAGTCCAGAAGGATATTAAGTCGAGCTGAACTAAATCAATTAGTCCCGAAGACCAGGCAGTCTTTATAGACGGCTTGAGGATCAGGGAATCTCTGAATACCAAAAACTGTCTTAAAATGAGTTGAAGGATAATGGATCGCTATAGAAGCTGAAAGCCAGTTAATTTCTATAGACGAGATGAAGGCGAAGTGAAGCCCGGCTGCCTTATATTTGAGCTGAAGACCTCTATGTACGATCTAATGACCAAAGAGACGAATTGAAGCCAAAAGAGTGTCTATAGACAAGGTAAAGGCCAGAGAGACCTATAGACGAGCTAAAGGTCGGAAATATCTATGTGAACGACCTGAAGGCGCAGAGGTGTATGCAGAAGTACTGAAGACCAGGGGCTCAACCCTGGTTCCATAATACGATTGATTGATGCATTCGATGGAACACCACTTCAAAGATCACCCCAACACAAAAGGAATCCCAATTGCAGCCAGTTTCAGTCCCGACTCTCGATTCATATTTTCCGGAAGTACTGATGGCCGTATTCATGTGTGGAATGCTGATGCAGGCTGCAAGGTTTGCGTCTTGAAGTGTTATCATCCAGATGGCCAATGCAGTCTTTTATAGAAGAGCTTAAAGCCAGGCGGTCTCTAAAAACGAACTGAAGGGCAGATGGTGTATGTATACGATTTGATGGCCAGAGAAAGCGATCTGAAGACCTAGGGCTGTCTATGTACCAACTAAATGCTTAGAAGTCTCTATAGACGAATCGAAGGCCTAAAGAACGTCTCTATGAACGAATTGAAGATCACGAATGTTTATAGAAAAGCTGAAGGTCTGAGTGTCCAATAGACGAACTGAAGTCCACAAACTTAATGAGCGTCAAGTCAGGAAATCTCCGTAGAAGAGCTGCAGGTGAAGTGATGTCTACAGATGAGACAAAGGCCGGATATCTCTTTTATTTGAGCTAAATGACTGAGAATCTCTATAGACCAGTTTAAGGCCATGAAGACTTTAATTAAGCGCAAGACCAACTTGGTTGTTGTTGTTGGCCTGCAGAAAGGGATGGATTTGCTTAAGGTGTCATAGACTTGTCAAGAGATCAATATTTATTAACAGCCTGTTTTTGTAAAATTCCAAACGAACGAATTCGAGTGACTTACGACCAAACTCCTTGGTTTTGAAAAATATGTCATTTATTTTTGTTTTGAATCAGAAAACATTTATAAACATAAATAAAGGTTTGGTCGTAAGTCACTCGAATTCGTTCGTTTGGAATTTTACAAAAACAGGCTATAAACGATTTGGGCGTTAAAAACAAATAATAAATAAAAAGTCACGGTCCTTTTTGAGCATAGAAATAATATTTTTGAAAACATCTGGGCTTCGAAAACGTAAAATCCACACCTTGCTCTCAAAAAAATTTTCAAAAAAATCCAAGTCATGTTATGTCCATAAATTCCCCAAAAAAATACCCATCTATCAAATCAAAAGACTTAAGACACAAACCTGTTCTAAAAGAAATTCATCACAGGCAACCCAGAAACCAGCCAGAAAAAAACTCCCCACCAAAGAGAAAAAACTTTCAAGTTAATGTCTTAATTTCATATAGACGCAACTCCTAGTTAAGCACAGCAACTAACTTTGTATTATAAACCATATATTAGTAATAATGACATCGACAATTTGTACAAGAAACCCAATAATTATGACTGCAGCCGGAATGGTTAACTAACTCCCCAGCACAAGCCAGGCAGTTAGTCTATGAGACCACAAGGCAGCCAGGCTAGTTTGCTTTGGCAACAATTACAAAGCACTTCCCTCCTTAATGTTACAACATTTATCATATCGAAAACCAAAATTTAACAATATAATTAAAACAATTTAATAAAAACAAAAAACCGAGCCTGGCAAAGACAAACATACACACACACTTGCTTGGAATTACAAGCAGGAATAATATAAGGCCTGGCAAAAAAGTGGTAGTTAAACAGACAGTTTTTTAAACAAAACCAAAGCAGTGGCTAAATAACCACTTAACGTAGATGGCTAACTGGATGACGGCTGGCTGGATGGCGGTTTGGTCGGTGGGGTTTTCTAACAACGATGTAGGAGCAGCAGCAGCAGCAGTAGTTGCAGATTTGTTTTTCTGTTTAAATGATAATTTTTTCTCTCTATGTCTACTTGTCTTGTTGAAAGTTTTTTTTTTAGATTTTTTATTTTTACCCAGTTGTGTTAATTGCTTTAGTGTTAAAGTCCACAGCCAAAAAAAAAAACGAAAATCGCAACAGTTGTCTGAACCTGCATATGACTTTATATTACAATTCATGTAGATATTTTTGCCATCCATCTCAATCTCAAATCACTTGACTTAAGACAAATGTTGTTTGGTTGCGAAGCAAAAAAAAAAGTCCGAAATGTATGGGCATATGTCCTGCCTGCAGCCTGGGGATGAGTTTTCATCTATTTTTTTTTTTTTTGTTACGTTAAGGAATGTTTGTTTAATGATGAGTAAGTAGATTTTTTGGGTACCAATGTGGCGGGATAATAAGGTTGGGGAAAATATTTAAGAAAAGGGAAAATACCCTAAAAAATATTTATAACCAGTTAGGAAAGTTCAAAAATTGGACGGGACCGACTAAATGATACCCTTCACCACTGTGGGTAATAATCTGACATTTATGAACAATTGATTGTCAATCATCGAGCAAGATATGTAAAAGATCTCTATATAAATGGACGTGTTTGTGAAAGCGTGGCATCCACCATTTGCTATGATACAACACAGTGCGCTATCCAAAATTTGTCTCGACACAAAATCAAATACAAAATTTGACATATATCAATCTAGACCTAATTCAGAACTCTGTGCAAAATTGTGTCTCAATCGGACAAACATCGATAGTATGTATTCTGTGCAAAATTTTGCCTCAATCGGACAAATATTGGGAGTTTAGTGCTCCATGTATGTAAAATCGGACGAAATTATATCTAAATCTGAACGGATTTCAACAAACCTTGGCATACATCAATCTCGATGTAATTCAGTACTCTGTGCAAAATTTTCTTTCAATCGGACCAATATTGGGAGTTTGGTGCTTCATTTACATAAAATCGGACGAAACTATATATGGGAGCTATATCTAAATCTGGAACGATTTTCATGAAACTTAACACGCATCATTCTAGACATAATTTAGTACGCTGTGCCAAATTTAGTGCGCACTATTTATCTAAAATCGGAAGAAAATATATATGGAAGTTATATATAAATCTGTACCGGTTTCTACGAAACTTAGCACAAATCATTCTAGACTCAATTCAGTACGCTATGCCAAATTTCGTGCAAATCGAAAGATATATAGGGATTTAACATGGAGAGACGGACAGACGGACGGACGAACAGACATGTATAAATCGACTTAGAAAGTGATTCTATGCATTTCCTTTTGTCTGTCACAAACATATGCACAAAGACATAATACCCTGTACCACAGTGTGGTGAAGGGTATAAAAATCCACGCCTACTGTAAGACCTTTAAAAAAATATTTTTAAAAAAAATCCACTTCTATTGTAAGTCCTTTCAAAAATATTTTTAAAACCCAGCTCAGACAGACCAGACCTGACAGTTCAGGCCAGCCAGCCAATCAGCAAATTTGAAATTCACAAAAATAAATGAGCGGAGCAGTATAGTCGGACGCGGCCGACCATACGATTCCCTACACAACTACCACAGAACTCTATTTTTCTGCGGATTTTTTCCGAGCCTGGGTAATATTTCGAAAAAACACAAAGAAAAAAATTTCGGTCCACTTCATCCCAAAATTATTGTCTACTTGCTTGACCATATCTGAAACCTCATGGAACATTTCAAAAAGATCAGCGCTATATTTCCGTCCTCTAGTGTGGTAATGGTTTATTAAATAATATCAGAATACGTAAGCACCTGTAACTATTTAAGTGTAACTCTCACATCTGAGTACATACGACAATATAATTGGTATCAATTTAAAGGCCAACCAATCCTCTTGGATATACTATCAACTTCTCGGCTCTATGTTCTTCAAGAGTAAATATATAAGCTATATAATACAAATTTTGCCATTTTTCACACAAAAGTCAGGGTCAATTTGTCCCGCTAAATATTGACCGATCGTTATCAAAAACGCATGCTTATTCTTTGGCCCAACACCCTTCTCCATTTAAAATTTCGAGATGTTTGGGCCATAATTGCGGTCTCTGGAGCGACCAGGAAAACCGACAAAAATTAAGTATTTCGTCCAATACATCCCCTAATTATTAACCGATCTTTACCAAAAGCAATAGGGGTCTTCATTGGGCCGAACCCATCCTACATCCAAAATTTCGTGAAGATTGGTCCATAACTGTGGCCTGTATCTTGTTTACAAATTATAATCGACAGACGGACGGACGCACATGTCTAGATCGACTCAGCTAGTCGAGATATAATGATCGCTATAATTAAAGGTGGGTCTAGGACCAATGTTTCGTGGCGTTACAAACTCTTGGGGTAGCACAAAGCTGTAATACCCTGACAACATAGTTGTGTAGGGTATAAAAATCCACGGTATAATTTACCATCCCACCTCGTATTTCTACACCACCTATTGGCCTTTTCAAAATTTCGGAACACAAAAAAGCTTAAATAAATTGTTGCAAATATCATTCCTTTAACTGGTTTTGAGATCTTTGTTTTTTTTTCGGGGGAAAACTAATGATCTGTGGCTGATGCTGGTTACATTGTGAGAAATATTTAAGACACAAAAAAATTTTAAACTTCGTAACTCCTTCTGCTATAGATATGGTTATCATTAACTTTTTTTCCTATGAATATTACATGCAATGAAGAGGTTATTCCCAAAGAACAAAAAACAAATCACAACCATTGTAAAAAAACTTTGCACGCATTTGGACTATTTATAATGGCTGACACTGACACACGCACATCGAATAGCTATGTGGCATGCCACTAACGATTTTTGTGTTGTTCGCTGCTTTTTGGTTTCCCAGTTAATGTTCAACGAAATAGGTTTGGGGGCAAATATCTAGAAATGGTCCACTGAGGCTGGCAATTGACTGCACCAAGTGCCAAAAGATCAATGTCTAAGACAGCAGTTTCCCACTCTGCCTCCATTTCCCCCTCCTGGTTCCCATCATGCTTAATAACTCTATAACAAATCATAAATTTTAGCAGAGCAGAAAATCGTATGATACCCATGTGCCTATGTTGTTTGGTCTGACATTTGAGTCCATCTATCCATCAAATCTATACAGTTTTCTAGTTTACAACTCAAAAAAAAATCTATGTCCATGATACATTTTAGCAAATTTTTCAAAACGATTTTCTTCAGTCAATTTTCCAGCCATTGCCATTGTGCTGATGAGATGTGGGATTGTTGTTGTGGTTGCTGTTTTGGAAAATGAAAACTACAACATATCTTTATTAGGTGATATATATCATTTCATTTTTCGGGGGCAAAGCGAACCATAACAACAGCAAGCTCACGAATCTGACAACATAAGAAAAAAAATAGAAAAGGAAGGCAGGAGTTCAGAGCGCGTAACAAGATTAAGTTGTTGGCTGTTGAGCGGGTAATGTTAGGAGATTTGTCATTGTTACTTCAATTTTTTGGATTCTTTCGACTAACAACTTCATTTGTTTGTAGATTTACCAAGCACCAGGAATAGCCAAGGCATTTCAACTGAATTTGAAAGGTTTCTAATTATCAGCCTCAACACAAAAATATTTTTCATGGACTTACAACAGACGTGGATCTTTAAAAAGAAGTTTTTAGGGTCCAACACAAGGCGTGAATTTTTAAAAAAAATATTTTTAGTTTCCTAAAACTGCGTAGATTTTTTAGAAAAGAAGATTTTAGAGTCTTACACAAGGCCTGGATTTTTCACGAAATGTTTTTAGGGACCTACACAAGGCGTGGATTTTTTAAAAAAGTATTTTTAGGGCCCTACATCCGTATAAAAGCGAAGTTCTTCTACATCAGTCTTATTTGCGCCCATGCTCTGACCGAAGACAAAGATGAGCAGACCAAAACATATTTTACGAGCGCCTAGAAACAGCATATGATCGCTGTCCTGTCCATGACATTAAGATTCTGCTAGGAGATTTGAATGCAAAATCGGAAGGGAAAATATCTTTGGCCCCACCATCGGAAAATTCATTGACTTCGCGTCAGCAAAAAACATGGTAGTTAGCAGCACCAGATTCAAGCATCTCGATATACACAAAACCACCTGGATTTCTCCTGATCAAGCAACGAGAAATCAAATTGATCATGTTGTGATAGACGGAAGGCATTCATCCAGTGTATTAGAAGTTCGATCGATCCGAGGAGCGGATAACGATTCGGACCATTACCTTGTGGCAGCCAAGGTTCACACCCGTCTTAGTGTAACAACAAAGGTGCGATCTAATGTAACACGTACACTTGGCGTCGAAAAGCTGCAAACACAACTGGTATCTGAGGCCTACTCCGCTCAACTTACCCAACTGCTTGACGAAAGTACCTCTTGTCCCGGTAATAGTATAGAAGCGCAATGGAAAAGAATTGCCCACACCCTACAAACTGCATCAAAAGCAACTCTTGGGTACCAAAAAACACCACCAAGAAACCCATGGTACGATCAGGAGTGTCGTAATGCTACTGATGTGAAAAACGCAGCGTATAGGGCAACCCTGCAGACAGCAGCAACACGTAATGTGATGGAGAATTATCGGGAGAAAAGGAGAGGGGAGAAACGTGTTTTCAGAAAAAAAGAAGAAAGAGCAAGAATAATTTGAGCGTGAGCAACTCGAGATGTACAGGAGTCAGAATAAAGTCCGGAAATTTTACCAACGAGTAAAACATCAAACCGAAGGTTTTGGTGCAGGCACATCCTCCTGTAGAGATGAAGAGGGAATCCAGGTGACAGATACAGACAGCGTGTTGAGGATCTGGAAGGAACATTTTGAAAAACTCCTGGTAGCAAATAGTAGCAGTGAAGAGGATACCCAAGAACCAATAATAGATGACGGTATAGAGTGTATAACACCTAGCCAAGATGAGGTCAGAATGGCAATCAATAGCTGAAGAATAATAAAGCAGCAGGTGCCGATGAGTTACCAGCCGAACTATTCAAGACTGATGGTCAGATGCTGGTCAAGAGCATGCACCAGGTGATTAGTACAATTTGGCTAGAAGAATGCATTCCCAATAATTGGATTCTCAGCATCCGGTGTCCCGTGCACAAAAACGGAGACAAGGCGGTATTTGCCAACTATAGAGGAATTAGCCTTCTTCCCATCGCATATAAAGTGCTATCCAGTGTGCTGTGTGAACGATTGAAGCCAATGGTCAATGACATTATTGGACCATACCAATGCGGCTTCAAACGAACGAGGATTCAGACAAGGTGACAGTTTGTTGTGTGATCTTTTTAACATCCTGCTGGATAAGGTCATACGAGACGATCATACAGATGACATCGATATAATGGGTCGAACATTGCGAGCAGTAACATCCATCTTTGAAAAACCTGAGAAAGAATCTGCCAAAGTGGGTCTGGCAGTAGACGACGAGAAGACCAAGCTGATGGTATCAACGCGCAAGACGTCCAGTAGACTCGGACCCACTGTGGAACTTGAGAAATACAGCTTCGAGGTACATAAAGATTTTATATACCTTGGTACCGCCATAAATAAAAGGAATGACATCGGTTTTGAAATTCGGAGAAGGATAATGTTGTCCAACAGATACTACTATGAACTAAGTAAGCAGTTTAGAAACAAGGCCACCTCCCGCCAGACCAAACTCACACTTTACAAGACGCTGATACTACCCGTGCTATTATATGCATCAGAAGCATGGGTACTTGCGCAAGCTGATGAGGCAGCTCTTGGGGTGTTTGAAAGAAAAATTCTCCGAAAGATCTACGGGCCGATCTGCGTCGACGGTGAATATCGGCGTCGAATGAACCACGAGCATTACAATTTATACGCGGACATGGACATAGTCAGTCGTATTGAGCTGCAGTGACTACGGTGGTTAGGCCATGTTGTGCGAATGAATGAGAATGCCCCAGCTCAAAAGGCATATAAAAGCGAGCCTACTGATGGTTCCCGTAGAAGGGGAAGGCCACGAATTAGATGGAAAGACCAAGTGGAAAACAACATCTTGGAAGGTGGTGTTTCAAATTGGAGGAGATGCGCACAAGACCGACGCGCTTGGAAATCTTTTTTAAGCTCGGATTATGGAACATCCGTTCTGTAACAAGCCCTCTATGTAAGTAAGTAAGGGCTCTACACAAGGCGTGCATTTTTAAAATATATCTCAAATCTGTTGAATGTCCTTCTCCTGGTGGAGGGTATCAAGAGTTCTTTTCGCCCGATCTTAACGAAGGTTATACTTGCTTAAAGATACTTCTTTTGTAGAACCTGTTCTCCTACCTGTGTTCGTCTTCTTCTTTCATGACGCTATTAGTGTTTTTTTAAATAAACATAAAATACCGATAAATCGATTTTTAATAACAAATTGATCTAAAATTTTACGATCCCATCAACCATTTGGTGTGGATCTTCCTTGAATCGAAAAACAAATCAAAGCTCATTAAATATTTATTTGTTGTTGGTGTTTTGTGCGTTTCGATACTGCAGGTATTGAAATTAAACAATATCAACATCTGCATATTATCAAGTTCTTATATGACTCTTTAAGCTTATATTTTATGAGCATAATCCGATTTTGAATGTTGAGAAAATAAGGCGGTCAATTTGACAGGGTATTTTTTTGATTTAAAAAAACCTAATACAAGAGCCTAGTATCAAAATCTGTGAATTGTAGAAAATTAAAAACAAATCGCTTCAAATTAGTTTAGGGTATTAGGTAGCCTATAGACCCGCATTTGTTGTTAATGTAGCTAAACTATTTGTTGACATGTTTTTTCACAAATGTTTCGATTAAATTAAAATCACATTATAAATTCATAATTATAGAGCTTCCAAATATGCTCCCATTTAATTCGGTCGTCTAAAAATAAACATTTCTGTTTGGAAGTGTTGATCTCAATAAACAACAAACTAACCGCAGAAATCTATTTTGATCCGAATTAGCATTTAGAGTAGTTTTTTGATGATGGTGGTGTAGGTCTTTTAATCAGAGGCAATTTGTTTTGAATAAGAAAAATATTTGTTATAAAATCTACACCATGCGGTGGCCTTCTGTAGTCCCTTAAAATATTTTTGTAAAAAATCTACGCCTTCTGTAGTCCCTTAAAAATATTTTTATAAAAAATCTGCGCCTTGTGTAGTCCCTTAAAAATATTTTTTTAAAAATCTACGCCTTCTGTAGTTCTTTAAAAATATTTTTTAAAAAATCTACGCCTTCTGTAGTCCCTTGTGGATTTTTTAAATAATATTTTTTCAAGGATGACAAGAGGCGTGGATTTTTTAAAGAATATTTGTTCAAGGACTACAATAGGTTTGGATTTTTTAAAGAATATTTTTTCAAGGATGACAAGAGAGGTGTGGATTTTTTAAAATAGATTTTTTCAAGAACTACAAG
>NW_026875204.1:0-10178 GCF_032173495.1 Musca vetustissima
TTAAACATAAATAAGTAATGTTATAATTTCTAAGCTTCACAGACAAATGATTTTAACAAAATAATTACATTAAATTCGTAGAATAGATTATTTCATTGCTAATACCCTTTATGTCTCATATCCCCAAATGTGTGCTGCAAAATGCTGAGTGTGGTATCGAAAGTTGCAATTTTTTTTACAACAATACTAACACATTGCTACTAAACCATGTTGTTGCAAAACGAAGATTGCAGAGATAAATGCAAATAATCCTCTTATCTAAAATACAAAATGCAGGAGGAGATTAAATGAAAGAAACTAAAGCTGGGGGTAGTAATACATTAGGAGTTCTTTTGTTTTGGATATAAATAGCTCTTATAACTACAAAGGATAATAAGAAATATTTGGGGGAAGATATCAGAAAAAATTAAAAACTATTTCTGAAAGCATTCCCAATGTCTGGATTTTTTTCATAGACTGTGTGAGGCGAGGATTTTTTAAAGAATATAGTTTTGCAAAGACTATAAAAGGCAAGGATTAAAAAAAACTTATTTTCAAGGACTATGTCTGTCGCAGATTTTTTAAAGAATATTTTTTCATGGACAATGTGAGTCGTCGCTTTTTAACGAATATTTTTTCCAAGGGCTATGTGAGGCGTGGATTTGTAAAGAATATTTTTTTCCAAGGACTATGTGAGGCATGGATTTTTTAAAGAACATTTTTTCCAAGGGCTATGTGAGGCATGGATTTTTAAAGATTTTTTTCCAAGGACTATGTGAGGCGATGACTTTTAAAAGAATATTTTTTCCAAGGGCTATGTGAAGCATGGATTTTTTAAAGAATGTTTTTTTTCCAAAGACTATGTGAGGCGTGCATTTTGTAAATAATTTTTTTCCAAGGACTATGTGAGACGTGGATTTTTATAGAATATTTTTTCCAAGGATCATAAAATAATGTTTTCTCTCGGATATATTTTTTCTTTTCACTTTTATCCACCCAATTTACACCCATTTACATATATGTACACAAGTTTAACATTGTCTTTAAAACTTTTTATCTGTCTGGTTGCCTGAAGGTAAGAAATGAAGTTATATCTTAAGATTTTTTAAAAAGAAGAAGGAGAAAAAAAACGAAGAAGTCAAAGCAAAGTTCAAAGCGATGACAATATTAGAAAAAAACAATTCTCTTTAAATAACAAATGTGAATACACCCTAGGGGAAACATTCTATGTGACCTAATTAGGTTTGAAGTGGCAGCGAATTGTTTTAAATAAGTGATTAATGTGATAATATGTCAGACACAAAAAGAGTAAATATACACGGCTTCGTACTTCAGGAGTCCCCAACTACCAATCTGATTATGTGAATAATAAAATACTTTCCATTATGTATTACTACCTCCATTTAGGTATCCCTGAAATTTTATATTTGTTTACGATAATCCGATCATCGTTGGTAAGCCTTGCTTTTTCCATATCCCAATTAAAATGCTTGATTAATTATTGACGCTTTCATAATTGAATTTTAATCTAGAATTTTCTACAGTAATCCAATTTTCACATTTTACACCAAAAGGAGTTATGGAACAGAAGCTGGCGTAAAATAAAATCTTTATATAAATTGTTATAATATGTGAAGGACTATTGATTTAAAGAAACAAAAAATTAAAAAAATAATTTGAGGGCCGGAGAAAATAGAAAGCATGCGTGGATTTTTAAATAAATATTTTTCAAGGGCCAACGTAGACGTGGATTTAAAAACTATATATACATTTTTAGGCATCATCACAGGCGTGAATTTTTTATAAAAATATTTTTTCAGACAACATTAAAGCGTGGGTATATATATATATATATATTCGGGCAACATTAAGGCGTAGATTAAATTTTTCAAGCATCATTAAATTTTTCAAGCGTTGATTTTTTAAATATATTTTTCAAGCTTCATCAAAATCGTAGATTTTTTTTAATATTTTTTCTGGTATACATATATAAATATATTCTTCAAAAACAATCACTGGCTTGGATCATTACCCTTTTAATCTGAGGCAACAAAAAATTACCTACTTTTGCGATACTCCCCTTTGTGTCTGAAAAATTGCAGCAGTTACCATTACCAACACGCAACCAACACATGTAGCTTTTCGTAAATCCTGTTCCTTCTCCTCATCATCACAAATCCTATTGTTTACGTGCCTGCTCACAGAAAAGAAGAACATACAAAAAATACAAGTGAAAATGTTGTGAAGTTCGTATCGAATTTATTATACACTCGACTATGATGTCTACATTTAAAATACTTCAAATTGATCGGAACTTTTATATGAGGTCTAAGCTAAGGGGGAACGAAATTCCAAACTACAGATACTTAGTTGGGCTAGGACGGCTAGAACTCACTGAAAATTACTTGTGACCTAAGTATGGGTCCTATGTAGAAACGTGGAAGTCCATTAAAATTGTTTTCTGAGGAAGCTGAGGAAGTTGACCAATGTCCCGGAAAAGCAAATGACAGCCACATATGGGTGAATCCACATAGAATTTTTATTCTCTTCAAGAATAAATATACTTTATCGAATATCTGTTGAATATTTTTCTAGGTGTTACAAACGAAATGACAAATTTAAGATGCACTCCATCTTATGGTGGAGGATGCTTCTACTACACGTCTATTCTCCTACATATTGTTGCAATCTTATTTTGATCTAAATGCATTGCAAGCTAAGCATGTGAAGATTTCCAGGACATTTACCAGCAGCTGAAGAAGGAGCTTCGCCCATCACCATCACACAAGCCCCGTTATAAGCATCCTTTTGGCTTTTGTTCTTCTGCTTCCGTGAGTGGCTTGATTTTCCATTCTTGGCATATCAACAAATGGCAACGGGGAGATGCCGCTATGTTAGAACGATTTTCCTCGTAGATGTCAACGGCTTTTGTCGTTGCTGTTCGTTGTTGGTCGTTTTTTTGTAATCTTCAATAGTAATAGACAGAATTACCAGCAGCTACGCACATAGGTAGCATATATGGAGTTAAGAGTTTATCGATTCGTGTGCTGGTGTTTCATCTTATTTGTAGTTTTTTGTTTATCTTCTGCTGCCATTCTAATGTGTACACATGTATTGGAATAATAGTAAGAATGTGTACACTTGTATTGGTGGCGGATAGCATCATACACAGTTCGAGATAACAACATCAAATGCCATTGAACGATTATTTGATTTGGTGATGATAGCTTTGGAGTATCCAATCATTTCACGTATTTGAACAAATGGCAATGACATCAGCAACGACGCTACTCATAGAGGAAACTGTTGGAGTTATTTGCCTTGGCTGAACATTATCGGGAACAATTTAATAACCATCTATTATGGCGGTATTCGGGTGGTAGGTTAATATTGTAGACGTCAGGAAATACTTAAGGTTTTTTGAAGGAATTTGTATGGTGTGGATTATTAAAGAATATTTATTCAGAGACCAACACAACACGTGGATTATTTAAAGAATAAATAAGGCGTGCGTTTAAAAGAATGTTTTTCAAGACCTATTAAGGTGTGGGTTTTTTAAAGAATACTTTTCAAATGTCTAAATAAGGCGTGGACTTATAAAGAATATTTTGAAGACATAGAATAGGACATGGATATTTATGAGGCTCTAGGTCAGGTCGAGGATTTTCTAAAACCCAAAGAATTGTGATATGCCTTTTTAGAATTAATCGGATGCCTATATTATTTTGCATAACATTACTTACAAACTCAATTTTGTTTTATATTACAATACCTCCTTTTGTACTTACCACAACATTTCGTTTAATTTATTGCGGACTTCGTGAATATGATGAAAACGAAAAACAACTCTGTGAACATAGAAACACCACTATCTATGCTTAACCAGAATCGAAGTGTTGCAAATCAACATCAAAATTATTTCTACGGCATTCATCAATCTCTTCACTCCTTCAGCTAGTCAGGCAGGAGGCCCACCGCCCAACCGCCAACCATCCATCTAACCAGTCAAACAAAAACAGAAAAAAAGCCACCCAACAAAGTCATCCATCCATCCGACGCTCACCCAACCAACCACTGCCAGGACAGATGAATGATATTTCATCATGAATTTTTTGATGTACTGCAAGTGTCACACTGTTGCTATTGCATTGGGATAGAGGCTACAGCAGGACAAAAAAAAAGGGGGAAACAGCAGTGAGAGATGAAAAAAAACACCAAATATTTTAGAATCTATGTATCAGCTCTGCCAACATTTGTGGCAATGTGAATGATGATGGCGACGATAGAAAGCATAGAAAAAACAGGGGCGTTAACATTTAAAAAATCATTTTGTTTTTTCGTTGTCAAGCCAACATAGTTCTTTGTTTTTGCACCCTTCTTGTTGGTACCTATCCTTCCTATTTTTCTGCTTTGTGACATTATGCTGCCATTTATTTTCATGGATTACATTAAATGATAACTGCATCGAAAGTTAGGTGTGAGCGTGAACTTCATAAGGTTTCAGCAACACCACCACTACCTTCGACAATTTTCATTTGCATGTACGTGTGCTGTGTTCTTGCTTAAAAAGGAGATGTATTTTCCATGGGCTTATGTGTGCCTTTTTTCCTACCATTTCCTACTGTATGGGCTACATTTTCGTTAAAATTGATTGCGAAAACAAAGCGTTAAAAAATATTCAACAAAAGAGTCGAGTCCTCGTCCGCTTTACAGCCACAGTCTTAACTACGATCACAGGACGATTATAATCCCAGAAAAAATATATTTTACTCGAAAAAGTAACAACAAATATCCAATCTTTTTACATTTTGTTTAAAAAACGTGTGTGGATGCTATCTGCCCTCTGTGCAAATTGTTTCTTTAATACCAAAAGGCATTAACCAAAGCCGATTTACTACAACGCCACAACCCCGCTCAACGTAAAATTTGCAGAAATATAGGGATTTATTAAGGAATATGTTTTCAGTGACCAACAGAGGCGTGGATTACTTAAAGAATATTTTCTGAGGGTTTTAAGGAATAATTTTTGAGGGTCTATAAGACGCATGCATTTGTTTTAAGGAATAATTTTTGAGGGTCTATAAGAGGTGTGGATTTTTTTATGGAATAATTTGTGAGGAACCGACAATAAAGCATGCATTTTTAAAGAATATTTTTTAAGGGACAGACAATAAGGTATGACTTTTAAGGAGTAGTTTTAAATTGAATGAATTTTAATTAGTACTTTTCAGGGACTTCTTCAAGAACTAAATAACATTTACGTTAGTAAAACAACACTCAACACTAACCTCTACCAACAATTGCTTACATTCGCAGAAACTCTTTCGGAAAATGTCTATGATAAATACTGCTATTGTGGTTTTACGGCCATTTAAAGCATTACAAGGCCTTAATGTTGTAAGTGGCTTGTTGTTTTTGTAATTGCTTCTGGCTAAAGTAGTTGCATTTATAAATCTTTGCTAATTGTTTTCGCTGTATTGCGGTTAATTTAAATGTAAAAATATGAACACAAACGGAAACATGTTGAGTCGCAAGTTTCGTTGCATTAACTCGCTTAAACACAATGGGGATGTGAGGAAAATGTGTGAAAGAAGATATTCCTTAAAATTATTATATATTCCTTGACTTATGCTTGGCCCTCAAATATTCCTTATAAAATCCACGCTCCGTCTAGGGTCTCAAAAAATATTATTTGGAAAATGTTAATATATGTAATAGGGTCCTAAAATTTCAAACACAACATGAAATAGTGAAAATGAAATTTTTAGATCTCAAAAATATTGTCGGATATTGTGGCGTATGATTTACACGTTACGTATCTAGCCCTGGCCTTTAAAAAGTCACGTATACGCCTCCTGACTCTAGTTCAGCGTCATCCGTTATTGACCCGAAACATTTGTTATACCCTAAACTATGTTGTCAGGGTATTATAGCTTTGTGCAGCCCCAAAAGTTTGTATCGCCGCGAAATATTGGTTCCAGACCCACCTTTAAGTATAATATCTCGACTAGCTGAGTCGATCTAGACATGTGTGTCCGCCCGTCCGTCCGTCCGTCCATTATAATTTGTAAACACGATACAGGCCACAGTTATGGACCAATCTTCACGAAATTTTGCATGTAGGATGGAATGGAAAATATCGGTTAATATTTATGGATGAAATGGACCAAAAACTTTATTATTGTCGGTTTTTCTGGTCGCTCCAGAGGTCGCAATTATGGCCTAAACACCACGAATTTTTGCATGGAGAAGGGGATCGGGCCAAAGAATAAGCATGGCTGTTTTGATAAAGATCGGTCAATATTTAGCGGGTCAAATGGACCCTAACTTTTGTGTGAAAAATTACAAAATTTGTATTCTATAGCGTATATATTTACCACTGAAGGACATAGACCCGAGAAGTTGATAGTACTTCCAAGAGGAGTGGTTGACCTTTAAATTGATACCAATTATATTGTCGTAGTTACTCGGATGCGGGAGTTACACTTAAATATTTACAGGTGCTTACCTCTTCATATATTATTTAGTAACCTATTACCACACTGGAGGGCGGAAATATAGCGCTGATCGCTTTGAAATGTTCCATGAGGTTCCAGTTATGGTCAAGGTCAACGCCTAAAATGTTAGGTGATGATCAGATAATAATTTTTCGGATGAAGTGGACTGAACATCACAACACAACCTACGGTGAAGAGAATCTGGACAAGTAATTAGAGGGGCTGTACTGATTATTAGTAACATTTGTTGAAATCTAGCCAGTCAAAAGTGTGCAAATATCGCGAAATAATGCCTAATATCAGAATATAGAATCACAGAAAGTTAGATTTTCATGGAAGTTGTGTAGGGTATCGTATGGTCGGCCCCGTCCGACTATACTGCTCCGCTCACTGGTTTCCCATCAGCAACTATTCAAATGATACAAAGTTCAAAACGACAAAAAATAATATGTCGAATACAAATAAATTCGAAATACTAAAATAGCAATAACAACAATAGCATGCAAATAATGATGAAATATATGCAAATGGGCTGACAAAGTGAAATAAATAAAAAAACAAATAGATTTAAATGCATAGAGAACGATTTGCATGTGAGAACAACATAAACACAAATATGGAGGAAATAAATGGGAAAATATGATAATAAAATGCACTGCAAATATAATCATGAATAAATAAATAGACAACTAAATGTTTTTTTATATTATTATTTGCGGTTTGTAACTTTTGATACATCCTTTGGAAGGGAGGGAGAAAATATTCTTTAAAAAATTGAATTATTTCTGAGATATTTCCCTTTTCTAATATTCGATGACAGGAATAAAACTTTTGCCATTGTCAATGTCCTGACTCTACATTCTGGCATGCAAGTTATTGACTTTACTCGATCTCTCCATCCACATACACATAAATGAAAGTTTTGTGTTTTTTATTTTTTCCCAATGTCCGAACTATCAAAAATTCTGCGAGTCAGTTTTGTGTCATTTAGATCCGTCAATATGTGACGATGCTACGCATCAAATGTTAGATACACAGTAACGGAACGTGACAAGAATTGCTCAATTGACATTTTGAAAACATACGCTAACGATTGTTCAGACAGCCGAATTCAGTCAAATATATGGCATAAAAGAAGAAATGATGCAGGAGAATGGCATGGAAATTGCGTGGTAGTTGAAGTGATGAAGTCTATCTGTCAAGCTTCAGCCTATTTACTCAAATCTCAAAATCTCACTTCTTCAGTTCCTTCAACAATCCGCTGGTCTATAAAATGATTCCATACAAAGGATAGAACATAGAATTGTGAAGTAAAATGCCTGACTGCATGAAAATCTTTTTTTTTATTTAATTTGAACCTACAATTTATCAATTTATGAATTGTTTCCTTAAAAATAAAAGTGAAATTAAAAAAAATCTTGAACATACAATCGATTTATTGTGTAAGCGAAAGGGGCAGTAAGAACATTTCTAAACATTTTAATGTATTTGTTTCGAAACATCTTTCTCGAAAGATCTTTCTTATTTTCCAGCTTGGTTTTTGGTGGAAAATAGGATATTTTCCTTGGTCTGCCATTTTAAAATTTTTAGGGCGAAGTCAATAATCATAGTTTATATCACGGCCAGATATGTACTCCCTCTAATTTTGTGGAATTTTGATATTCAGATGTTCCAGTGATTGCTAATCATGCTCGCCGTAGAAAAGGAATTTTCTTTAAGTAAAAAGTCTTCAAATACATGAATGCAAAGTTACAAGTATTTAATATAGTGTCTGCTTATTTTCCAGCCGTTTGAAAATTTTCGAAATTTGAAATCGAGAAAGGGTGGGTCTCCTTACAGGTTTCACTATATTGGCAGCACTTAACGTATGATTAACATTTAAAATGTATGTAACAATCAATCATGCGCCATGGCGCCCATGGTAGTTTTGAAATGAAATACATATATAGCTTTTCACGGAGGAGAGGTCAATGTGCATTTTTATATTTTGAGAACTGTTGGATGAATTAATGCAAATTTGTATTACCTCGAGTGCATTCACAATGCTATACACGATATGTCTATAATTATGTATGTGCAATAGGGACGTTATGTAAATCTGATTTTAATTTGAGGTTGTGTGCAATTAGTTCTATATTTAGAAAACTAAGTAGAAATTATGACTTATGTGCATACAGAATTCATAATGAAACCTATGCCCATGTATTTGCCAATTAATTAAAATTTTATATATTTTAGGGACCATAAGAAGGCAATGGTTTTTGAGGATATTTTTAAGGTTTATCCGAAGGCGTGGATTTTTAAGAATTTTTTTAAGGCATGAATTTAAAAAAAATACAGATAGAAGGCGTAGATTTTTAAAAGACCGTTAAAAGGGCTAGATTTTTTAAGGAAAAAATTACCACCAGAAGTTGTAGATTTTTAAACATTTTTTAATAAAATTTTCAGGGTCCAACACAAGGCATGAATTTCTTAAAAATGATTTTTGAGCGACCGATCATTTTGACTCATCAATACTTTTTGGAGAACATTCGTCTGATTATTATTTTTATCTATATTTAATATTTATCAATAATATGCATACTATAATTTAATAAATGAAATATTTAATTATTCACGTAACCATTCCAGTAGCCTCTTTTAATTCTTTCAAAATTTGTGTCACGTTTCTAGACATTTGGCCAAATATTTGGCTTAAAGCCTTTATATTGACGAGCAACATTCTCAAAATATGCTGAAAACGTAGCAGTTCACTCACTAGCAAGGACAAAAATAAACGTCAACTGTCGTCTGTTGTATTATTAACGAAAAAAAGTCAGTGACATTCCGGACAAAAAGGAATGTGGACATTGACTCAATGACGGCTGAATATTTTTATCCACGAACTATAGTGGGGAATAACACAACAATAACAATAGCAGCAACAATAACAGGAGCTTAACAAAAGTGGACACTTGGGCGAGTGGGCTTGAGTATATACGAGACTTTTTTTGTCCCTCAATCACACACATTTGACTTCTGGCATTGACATTATTTACGAAGTCGTAACAGCTCACTGTATAAAGAGGAATTTTAAATATATGCGAAAATTTGGTACAACAATTGGGGCAAAAATCTGGAAAAAATGAGAAATCCCTAAAAAATTTAAGTTCGGCCGCATCGAATTTTTTATAACGTCCACCATAAGTGCAAACACTTAGGATAGAATATTGGGCTTGGACCTTGAACACACCAAAAATAACGCATGACTTTTTTATGGGGTTTTGTTGGAAATATTCTCTGACAAAGATGGACCGGAAAGTTATAATTGGGCCACTTCTTAATTCTAAATTATAGTAACATAAGGGGAGTTGCATATTCGAAAATGGTTCTGAGACCATTAAAATACCTGTAACGGGGTAATTATACGGAGGATAAATCCATAGATCGACAAATATTTATAACGTTTGATACGAAGTTTTTTTCCGCTCAAGAATAAATTCAAATCCAAAATCTGTACATATGTGGGCTACCATGAAACTTTTGCCAATATTGATAATTTTTGATAACGGCATGTCCTATAAAATGCCAATATACCGAAATTTTGGAGGTACTATTATATAAGGGAGATATCTATATTATATATATTGTATATATATATATATAACCCTTACAATACCAAAGCGGTATTTATGGCATGTATTCAACCTCCGTACCAACAGC